>NC_083658.1:2882526-2922526 GCF_963576545.1 Limanda limanda | reverse complement strand
CCCCCCCCCGAAACAGCTGTGGAAGAGCTGAGGTCAGAGGTCGCACGTTGCTCAGCGTAACCTGACCGTGACCTCATCAACGTGAGACAGCTGCTCCCCCGAGCCCTGTGCTCTGGTGCTCTTGTGTACCCACTTGTGTGCGAGCGGCTGAACGCAGGCTGGTGGGTGGTTTTCCTCCCGTCTCCTCATATTAGCCAGATCCCAGCAACAAGAACCCGTCAGAGCAGCGGCGCAGACGGGGTCAGACTCAACCCGGGATGATGTCGAACATATACAAACCGGTACATTGTGAAATCTGAACCTCTTCTCCGTGTCTCCTGCAGAACTCTGTACTGGACAGACTGGAACCGAGAGGCTCCGAAGATCGAGAGCGGCTCAGTGGACGGTCAGAACCGCCGGGTGGTGGTGTCCGACGGGATCGGTCTGCCCAACGCTCTCACATACGACTCCTCATCCGGACAAGTCTGCTGGGCCGACGCAGGTTGGTTCACAGCTGCTCTGGAAACGGCGTTCGATCCGTCCAGATGCAGGTCTTCGATGACTTTGAATGTGTTGAGCTGCGGGAGGGAGCCTCACACAGTGTTGACCCCGTGCTGCTCCTGCTTTCAGGTACCAAGCGTTTGGAGTGCATCTCTCCAGACGGCTCAGGACGCAGAGTGATCCACTCCAACCTCAACTACCCCTTCAGCTTGGTTTACTACAGGAACCACTTCTACTACTCCGACTGGAGGAGGTAGCCATCTTGATTCTGTGTTGATGTGAACCACGACAGATCCTAATGAACATGAAGCCGCTCTGTCTGAACCGTGCTCGTCCTCACTGCCTCTCTCTCTCTCTCTCCCTCCCTCCCTCTCTCAGGGACGGTGTGATCGCAGTGAGCAAGGACAGCAGTCAGTTCACAGACGAGTACCTGCCCGACCAGCGCTCACACCTCTACGGCATCGCCATAGCAACTAACGGCTGTCTATCAGGTGAGATGTGTGTGTGTGTTGTGTCAACAGAGGCACTTTGTCAGGTGTTTGATTTAATACGGAAACACACAATCCCTGCGTTTCAATTACGTGCCGTCTGTCAGACGTGTCTCTCACACACACACACACACACACACACACACACACACACACACACACACACACACACACACACACACACACACACACACAGACAGACACACACAGACAGTGAGCTCATCGGTGTGTGTGTCACCTCATCAGTCATCACACACCAGATGTCACCTTTACAGCAACACAGTGTTTACACCACAGGAAACAGTGAGAGAAATCACAGTGCAGGAGAGTGTTGTGTTCAAGCACGATAGACACGCAGGAAATATGAACTTCTCAGCTTGTCGGTGTTTACACAGGATGCTTTCAGGCCATTTCCCACACAAACACAATAGTCAAAGAAAATATATATGAAGTTAGAAAAATACATGTTGAGGTCACAGGGTCACAATCGAGTTTCTACAGATTCATATGTTTGTTTTCGGTGATTTGCAGATTTTCAGCGAGGCAGGATGAGAGTCGACGTCGATTTAGCAGTTTGTGTTTGTCCCAGCTCACGTCTCTTCCTCTTTGTGTGTCTGCGGTGACTCCACACACGCTCAATGAAAGAGAACAATGATCATAAAGCTGTGTGCGACCCTCGACTTGCGACCCAGCGAGACCAGAACACAATGATTACACAGCTGCCGCCCTCTACCTGTGTTTTGTGTGTTTGTCCTGTTTGATGTGGTGACGTGCAGACGGAGTCCTTTTAAAGCCGAAGCGTTAAAACACTTTTAAAGTACAAAGTCGTGCTCTAAACACAGGATAATCCTCAAGGCCGCCCCCCCCCCCCCTCGGCAGATGTCAAAGTGTCGCACTTCTGACGGGTGTGAAACCTGCTCACGACGGACTCAGACCTTTCACAGAAGTTTGTCCGTTTGTTCGATGACGGTCGTGTCTGCGTGTTCTCAGACGTAATAACAGCCGGGCCGCTTCAAAGCTGTGGACGTGTGGTGTAATTCTGACCATGATGACAGTTGTGAGACACACTTGTTAGGCAGGTTGTAAGAGGCTTAAAAGCTGTTATTGTTCAACACACACACACACAGACACACACACACACACACACACACACACACGCTCCTCTCTGAGATAACTGAGAAGCGAAGCCCTGCACTTAAGCAGCGTCTGTTTGTTCTGTCATTAGGCCGCTGCAGCCGTAAAGCTTTCATCCTTTCACGTTCGGATTCACACAGGAGACAAGTAGAGCTTTTCCCGCTTGGTCTCCACCTGGAGCCTCACGCTGCGTCCACTCTGTGCTCTAAACGTGCGAGCGGTGTTTTCACAGGGAGCCACTAACGACGGACCGGCGGGCGCAGGACTCTTCTGGTGCTAAACTTCTGGGGGTTGATTCCTGAACACACCTCAGCTCTCCAGGTTCCCTCGGAGGAAAAGGGGAGACGCGTCTTCCCGTTGGCAGATTGAACGTCGGAGCAAATTTACAACCCCCCCCCCCCCCCTCAACGTACCCCCGACCCTAAAGATATAACCCCAAAATAAGTGTTTTGTAAATTTGTTTTATACCTCATTTTTTAGTTTGTTTTTCTTCTACTGTATTTTTTTACGTGACTTGTTTTGTTCCATCGATAAAAAGCTACACAACGATGAAATCGGATTTGTAATGTATGAGTTTGTTCTGTTCTTCAGCGTCGGCTTCTGGTCACAGTGGTTTTTAAAACAGATTAAAAAACTGTGTGAGATTAATGAGAATTAGCTTTTTTGCTATCAAACTCAACAAAAATATAAACCATGAGTGAGTGAATCATATTCTATAATCTGAGTATCTGTAATAATCTGTTTGCCAGGATCAGGACACAACACTCTCTCTGCACTACTTATCTGTACTTCACACCTTTTCTTGTGTTTCTACAAAAGTACTGTTACTACTTCCACAAAATCTATCTTTTTATAAGATGTGATATTTATAACAATAAAAATGTGATTTGGTGCTTGACGTTGTACTGTGAGGATTTCGAACAGGAAGCTCAAGACACAAAGTGCGTTCAAATGGATTTTACTTTTATACAGCGTCAGTGAAAACCGTCTCAAAACAAAATTTACTTCCATCTGAAGAATAGTTTTTTTTCAAATATTTCTGAGGTTAGCATTGATTTGTGGGAAGTTACAGCAGCTGGAGGAGGATCAGAAGGTTTGACCTAAAGAAATTAACCATTGAACTCAGTGTGTTTTACACAGCGCGTCTTCAAGACAGCGTCTGAAAAGCCTTAGCTCCAAATCCCCAAAAATAGAGAAAACAAACTGTCCAAAAAAAACCCCTTTCTCATAACCAATTTAAACTGCCCTTCCTCTAACGTCCCTCTTCCTCCTGGCTCTCATCGGCCCACCTTGCCCAGCCGGTGGTCGGTCTTGGGGTCGGCGATGATGGCCTGCACGGCCACGATGGCCTCGTTGATCTTGGTCTGAAGCTCCCGCAGCTCCTCGATGTGCAGGAGGCGCAGGATCTGAGCCGCTTCGTTCAAGGTCGCGTCTGAGGAGCCAGAGCGTGTTTTTACTTTCCCACCACCTCATGTCAACACACCCAAAACAAACCCGCTTTCCCCCCCGGTGTACGTTTTATGTCACGACGTGGAAAATGAAGCGCTCACCTCCAGTGTCGAAACCCAAGGTGTGTTTATCTAAAGTCACTGGAATTCCCTGGAACAAGAGGAAAACAAACGTGAGTGAGGACGCAGTCAACGGTCATTCTCATTAATAATGTAAAAGGTACAAACAGAAATGTGGACATGTTAAAGTGACCTCTCGGCTCTTGCTGGCTTTAGCGATGGCTTCTGGGGAAAGTCTCTCTTGGATCAGAATACGAATGGCCTGAGAGGAAATGAAGCATTCATTAAGTCTTTGGGTTACAAACCTCATCGAAGAAACAATACAAAGACTATTAGTGACTTTTAAAGGGGAAAACAAATAATCAGATTCAGTATAAAGTCATAATATTTTGACCGTTCTAGTGTATAATGCTGGATTCATGTGAATTATTAAAGTTATAAAGTACGAAGCAGCGTGGTCCGCTCTCTCACCTTGAGCATAACCAGGTAGTCGTCATGCCGCTGGATTTTGAGGATGTTGGACAGAGCCGTCACTCCTGCTTTGAAATCTGGTGAATTAACTGAAAAAAGAAAACCGATCATGTTTCTAACGAGGAGGAGGAGGAGGAGGAGGGAGGGAGGATGTGAGGTGCGATGAAGAGTTTGTGATTACTGTCGAGGTTGACCAGCGGGTCGATGGGTACGTCGCTGTTACTGGAGGCTGCCAGCGGCTGACAGTTCTTATACTTCTCCACTGGGGACACGTGATAGAAACACAGATACAGGTTAGTCATCTTCAGAAATTTAATCTTTGGCTTGCAAGAGTTTCAATTTCTGTAAAAGTTTCCAAAAACAATGATGTGCAGCAGAGAAAAGTCGTGGTGAGATGGAACGAGCAGGAACCATTCCTTGACCAACAGCTACATGTAGTGGCCCTCATGGGTATTGCAGCGGATACTGCTCTGTTCTTCTGAATGAACCAAACAGCTCCTAACGAAGCCCAGCTTGTGTTTGTCTCTCACCGTTGTCTCCATACTCGTAGCGCACGGCCAGGCCCAGCAGCCAGTCCAGAGCCTCGTGCTTCTCCTGAGCCCCGAACGGACAGTTGACGTCCTGCAGGTACTGAACACAAACACATCATTCAAGTTCTGGTGGCAGCCATCACAAGATTCCTGATTAGAACACAGCTCATGTCAGATTTGAAGCGTCTCTGCGACTTTGGCCCAGAGTGTGTGTGTGTGTGAGTGTGTGTGTGTGTGTGTGTGTTAGTGTTAGTGTGTGTGTGCCGTGCAACAGGCTGCAGCTGCTGGTGTCACCTTCTGGAAGGCCGAGGGCCAGTCGGAGCCGGGGATGTTCCTCAGGTTCCCCCGGTCCTCGATCTTGTAGTGTCGGATCTTCTGGTCCTCCAGCCACACGATGCAGTTCCTGTACTGAGTCTCATCTGAGCACAGACCACAGATCAAAGACACTCCATCAAAGGACAGTGATGCAGGAGGATGTGTGTGTGTGTGCAGCAGCATGTGGACATATTCAAGTAAACGTATCCATGTCAATAGACTGTTATAAGTATTTATAGGTTATAGTATAAGTATATAGGCAGGTACTGTATGCAAAATGAATGTAAAAGTGTAAAATGCGATGTGCTCCAAATATGTATGAATGGGTATAAATACCACTAACAACATAGTATAACTGTGTAGAGATGTGTATATAAAGTTGTAAATTAACGGTAGTTTACAACAAATGTGTAAATGGGTGAATTTGCACAATAAGATGCAAACATGTGGGATCATATAGATTCATATGATATAGAATGTGCATCGTGACAGTAACATAGAAAACAGTGCATGGAACTACACACAATGTTAACAACTCAATTCTAAACAGCCAACTTCTAAATAGACGTTTAAAGGCAGGACACGTTAGCTCCACGTTAGCATCACACAAGCTCCACGTTAGCTCCACGTTAGCATCACGTTAGCATCACGTTAGCATCACATTAGCATCACGCTAGCTCCACGTTAGCTCCACGTTAGCTCCACGTTAGCATGACACAAGCGGCTCCAGCAGGAGACGCTTCCCACCTGAGAAGTCGCAGCCTGCGGGGTTGTGATAGTCCAGAGCTGTGAGCTTCCTCCGGAACATTTCTGCGGTGGTTAACCGCAAACTACCGCGTTGTGTGTCCCGCAGCACGTTAGCTTTAGCTACTTCCTCCTGCTAGCTGTCAGCGTGGAACTACGCGTGCGCGGCCTGCAGTTTCCTGTTGGGACTGTCAAAGTAAAAAATCACTATGTAACTATATTATAGATTATACTACATTATGCAACATTATACTTAAGTATACTACGGACATAAATACATCATACTATATTCATGTTACATTATCCTACATTAATCACACATTATACTGCATCATATTCTATTTTTCATCATACTAAATTCATACATTATAATTTACACATATATATAGATCCTATGACAAATCCTCCCCATTGTAGAATGTACCGAGAAGTGAACTCTCTTCACTAAACCACAGAATCATTCTCTTATTTGTATGATTTAAAGTCCTATTTTATTTTAATATTTTTTTTTTTTAGTGTCAACACAACAGTTTCACAAACTTTATTATTCCCTGGTTATCACAATCATTTTAAATACCCAAAACTGTTAGTATGTTGCAATAAACAAAATTAGAAAATGTTTTTAATAAATGAAAGTGCATCAGCAGTTACAAATATCTTTCTGTAAACTGTTAAGACAAATCACAACATGTTCAGATGAGTCACTGCCTTTGTTATTTTTACAAATATGTTTATTGGGTTTTTTATATATTGACATAACAATAAAGCAACACTCAGTACAACATTGGTCTAGACAGTCTATACATACTTACAACTCACATTCACCCAATCAGTGCAATGACAACAAGATAAAGAGCCTCTAGCCAAGGACACCATTCGAGAGCACTGAAGCCACTGTAGAGCTGGAAAAGTGAAGATATGGAGTCCAAATGTTCATAAACCGTCCCTCTGAAGAGTGAAGCAGACAGGTCAGGTACTCAAGGGGAAAACATTCCATAATTATCTTGTGCCAGTTCGATTTAGTGGGGGGTTTGTCGCTTATCCAAGACAAAAAGATATTCTTCCTTGCTGCATATGTGAGAATATTATAGTCGGGCAGCGTTGGCATCCACAATAGTACATGACTGGTGTAACCCAGGATTAAGGAAAGAGGGTCCATGTGCAACACCACACCAAATAATTTTTCCAAATCTTGCAACACACCCATCCAATATGCTTGTATTTTAGGACATGACCAGACACAATGAGTATAGGTGCCCACTGAGATTTTAAATTTTTAACATGCAGGTGAGAGTTGAGTTCATTTTATGTCTTTTGTTAGGAGAGATTTGTAAACGGTGCACAATCTTAAATTGCAGCAATTATTTTAATATTTGATTTAAATTGCATTATTTTAAATAGTTGATTCAAAAAAATCTATCATTTCAACGTAAAAGTAGCAATATATGAATACATTTATATGTATACTTGCAATATCTTATATGTATCATATTGTATATTATTCTGAATGTATACCTATATAAAATGTAATTACACCTCCATCTTTATATAGTTATATTTAGTCTAGTAAATTAGATAGAGGCTCAGAGTTGATTACATTAATGTTTCTGCCCTAATTAACTTCCGTTCAGACACTTTAAATCATCTCAGGCAATCACACAGACTTTGGAAAAAACTTTTATTACACGTCACAATTTACAAAATGATGCAAAAATCAGTCAAGACGATGAGAAAGAGAAAACTATAATGATGGGAATTAGGTGTGTTGCTTGCGTGTGTGTGTGTTTGTGTGTTTTTAGAATGGCCTCATGCGTGTGTTAAGGGGCGGGGCTCTGTTCGGGGGTGTGATAGCGATGTCCAGGTAGTCCCCGATCCGGAAGTGTTGAGACTGCAGTGTCATGGAGTCATCCGCTCCCTTCCTGCCCGATAGAGTACTGCCGATGTCTTTCAACCTAACAGAGAGAGAGGTTTTAATAAACAGCACGTGGAGATGTATCATCCTGCTCCATGAACCTTCTGAAGTGTGCTACTAACTTGTATAGTTTCCCTCTGGTGTCGGGGAAGACTATAGCGAAGCTGAAATGAGTTCCCTTCTTCCTGGCCTCTGGATACACTTCCTTCACCAGGCAGGTCAGCTCCTTCAGAGTCGCATCCATCCTGAAGCACAGAGAATCACATACATTCACGTGTTGCCTCAAGAAATCGACTGAATTCATTCCACAGTAAAGAGGAGCGCCCCGCCTGCAGCCTCACCAGGTGTAGATCTGCAGTTCACTGGAGGGAACGTTGCCTCGAGAGAACTCATCTGGTCTGTGGTGTCGGCCGCTGTTGGTGGTGAACACTCGCAGCAGAAGAGGGCAGGTCTGAAACAAGCAGCAGATACCAAACGGGGTTTAAAAATGCATCGCCAGCAGCATTGCATAGAACTGTTGTAAAGAAACGTGCACAGGATGATTTCCAGAGCAGGTAGAAAACACCAGTTTGTGGATAATATATAACGACAAATTGTGCAGAGTCACAAATGGAGGTTTTCTGGTTTCAAATCGAACAAGACAACAGACTTTTTTAGTTTGGTTTACTTTGACAAACAAACCTAAACATCTTTCATTTTTAACAAACGGACTGTTGTCTGATGGACAGATGACTGTGGTTAGCAACACGTTAGCACGCTAGCACTGCTTAACTGCAGATAACTTATTTTTATCCAGGTTCCATCCACCTTTGTTCTCTACATCTTAAAACAACTTAAAGTCGATACTGATGTTGATCTATCAACGTGGTTAAGTTTAATGGATCAGCTCCAGTCGTAAAGCGGTTAGCATGGAGCGGTTAGCATGAAGCTGTTAGCATGGCTCCCGGACCACGTTAGCTTGTTGCTAACGCAGCTAACGAGCGACCTCTGACCTTCTCCCGGTCGATGGGCTTCTCCGGCTCCTTCTTGATTTCCTCCTGTGTGATCCGCGACTCCAGAGCCATCGCTGTTGTTCCTGATTCCCTGTCGAAGATCGAGTATCGATCACTTGCAACGTCTTGTTTCCTTTGAGGCAGCCAACAGCGACGCACCGCTAATACACAGGAGACTTCCGTTTCCGGTTTTAATTTGTATGATGTAGTTTTCGCCCCCTGCTGCTGTGGAGTGTTAACGCATCGTTTCACAATCAAATTATTTCAAGCGATTACCAACAAACCAAATAAATAAATAACAAATACTAATGGATTTATTCATTCATTTTATGTTGATAATTATGTATTTTTGCACTTTTTGTACACACACATAAATAGATACATTATTAATGGAACTAATACAGTTTAGTACTGTGAAGGAAATTCACAAAAATGACAAAACAAAACATGAGTTACTATTATTTTAGCCTTAAGGACTTCATCAGAATCTCCAACACCCTGTGGTAAAGTGAGGAAGTTTTTTTTTTGCACCCACACTTCAGCAAACAGTTGGAGAAGCTGGTCGGTTCAAATAAAATTAGAACAAAGAGGAATTTAAATCTCGTTGCTTTGTTTCATTTAGAGGCCCGCACTTTGGAAATGACTGCTCTAGTCTGTTCGTTATAGAGATAGCTCGATAGCCTGAAATAACCAGGTAACTCCAAGCTCTGCGGGCGTGGCTCAGCTGTCAGTCTTCACTGTCAGTCTCCTCTTTGCTCTTTTATTGATTAGCCAGAAACTACGAGGAGTCAGCACCGGCCACACTACTCCGGGAGGAACATCGCTGGTTCAGAAGAGGCAAGATGGCAGAGAGGCAAAGGCAGCAGCGAGAGAGGAGTCAGCTAATAGGCAGATTTTGGTAAGTAAATCATACATTTATTTCTTGTGTGCGGGGCAATTAGCCACCAAGCTAGCTAACGAATGGCAGCAATGGTGTTAGATACATGTGAGTTAGCTTAATTTAGTGCGTTGGAAGTTTCTTTGGGGGCTAAGGGCTAGCTTAGAGTCTAGCTTAGCGGTTTTGCCGCGAATTTTTTCAAATGGCACCGCCGCAGGGATGTTTCTGGAAAACTGATTTTGGGAAATAGTTCTCTCTGTAAACTTGTTGAAATTTCCTCTCTTATAACAGGCACTTGTGATTTCACTGTTTTTTTGTGTAATTCCAGGGGAAGGAGCAGCAGTCCAAGCTCAAAGACCTTGAGAGAGAGCGAGACCGTTTTAAAGCTGAGGAGATGACTCGAATGGAGAGAAAAATCGAACACACCAGGGACGGCATGCGTAGAGAGATGGAATCTATGTACAACCGGAATGTTCAGGCTGTCAATGTACGGAAAAGATATGTGAATGTTGTTCATATACATTATTTATTTGCTCCTCAGGATATCTTCAAGAATCATTCAATGTATATTCCCATTCATAGGCATTGAATCAGAACCAGATATCCAAGCTTGAAACCTCAGCCGACTCTGTTCACTCGCAGACACAAATCATCCAAAAGCTGGAGCAGCAGCTGAAGAAGCAGGTCAGTGGCGCAGGGAGCGGATTTAAACTTCTGCCGCCACCGGAAGCATTTCACCGCCATAATTTAAATTTTCCCTCGCAAAGTTTAACTGACTGCCGGGACGCTTCCAGTGGCTTTATTAAAGGCATAACGCAGAACCATTTTAACGACGTCAGGGACCATAGAAAAGCGCTATATAAATACAAAACCTTTACCCATTTGTCTCCTCAGATGATGAACTTCACCATGCTACAGGAGATGGTAAGTGGAGACTGCATCAGTGTGTTGAATATTGGAATTCAACAGATTCGTTAACTTTTTCTGATTTTAAAGGTGGTCAAGCTGGTGACGAGGGTCGATGCCGTCGAGGTACAGAAATATTATAACACAAAATGTGAGGATATTATTTTAATATTTCTTTCTTTTCAGAGTTTTGGCCAACCCTGGCACTGGACCTACTGGTTCATGGGCGGCATGGATCTCGTTAAGAATATTGTGGTTGTGGTGGTTGGAGGGGTCCTCTTGAACAAAATTATAGGGCCAATAAACCCCACACCTGGAGTAAAGGCCAAACCTGCAACAGAAATAAATCCTAAACCTTAAATCTAAACATCTTGTCAGCTTCATTTCAAAGTCTCAGTCAAGCCAGAGACTTTGAAATTGAAAGACGAAAAGACTGATTGGTAAGTATCCTATACAGTGAAGTCATGTGATAACACAAAATGCTCAAAGTATTTCTCTCCAGGATAAAATGTGGGAATTCCTGGAATAATTCCCCATTTTTAGACAGAGGGCGAACTGATTATGTCTGACATGTATTTCATGTTGTGCAAAGTATTCTGAGGGTGTAATGAAAAGCTCTTGTTTTGCCACCAAGGAGCTCTTCGTCACGAATATCGGTAAATAAATCATACGTCTGCTCTCATTATACATCCTGCTATAAGTTCGTGAAACACTCCAAGACACAGGACCAAACTAATTCGTATGTCTTTTGCTATGAGTGCCACAGTCCTGATCTTCGTGTGTGCATGGCGATAAGCCACCAAGCTAGCTAACTAATGGCAGCAATGGTGTTAGCTTAATTTAGTTAGTTGAAAGTTTGTTTAGCGGGGGGGGGGGGGATTGAATGACGAGAAAATACCGGGCCCCATAATAGATCTGTCCCAGCCAATTCGCCCACAGTTTGAATGTGTAGCTTTAGCTAACTAACTGCCGCAATAATTTCGTATTTCCCTCGCAAACTTAACTTACTGCCTTGAAATTTCCATCTATGACACTGGAGGGCCCGACATAAAAAAAACAATAACTCAAATAAACAAACTGAAAATAAGTTCAAAAACTGAAACACAACCATCGTGGGTCTTCTTCAGGTCTTGTTAGGAAAGTGTAAAACAAAAATATTTCTATCTGAGCTGTGAGGTCCTTCCACTACAACGTCCAAGGCAAGAGTGAGTGAGCAGACTGAGGGCTCCTCTATTTATAGGCTGCCTCTCACAGACTCCGCCCCCTTGTCTATTCCAATGTGATCCTTAAATTCTATAACTGTGAATAAAAATAAACGTATCATTCATGATACCGTGTATCTATGAATATGTTATATAATATTGGACTTAAATTATATATTTATAAATAAATCATGTTGTTGTTACTACTTCTTGACGTCTACGAAGTCTTTTTTTATAACAACTTTGATTTTATGCGAATTTCTTATAGATAAACTGATTGTTTTAACTTACATATTAAATAACATATTTATTTCCTTAGTGTTTATTGGAGTTTTGTGATCCATCATGTTGTTATAACTATTTCTAAACATCCACGAATTGTCTTTTTTTCAATAGTCTTTGTGAGTTTCTTTCTTGTTCTTGAGAGTAAATCAATATATATATATATATATATATATGTGTGTGTGAGTCAGGTTTAGGCAATAATAGAGTAGGTTTATGTTTAGGCTCGGGTAGAAAATGATTAGGATTAGGTCCCTAGTCCACGTCCAGGATTCTAGACCCACTGTACACTCTATGAATTTGGTCTCCTGGGTGCTGAATATTATCTTCATTCTAATTAAATGCCCCGTGTTGTTTCGGAGTCATGAAATATTCACAAAATTGTTGAATTTATTTTAACATTCAGGCCAATTGGTTCTTTCGTGTTTAGGAGGAAGATCCATCTTGTCTCCATTTTGTTTCGTTCTATATCGGTCCAAGACAAATTATATTGGAGGCCTGCTACTCTGAGTGAGTGTGGTCCATGTAATATGAAGTGTTTGACTAGAGGAGTATTTGTGTTTTTCTTGTAACTCAAATTATACCTGTGTTGTACCATTCTTGTGGCAATGGAATTTGTTGTTTCTCCTACATACTGTTTAACACATTTTTCACAGAATATTAAATACACTCAATTGGACGTCTGTGGTGTGAAATGCTGTGAAATGCTGAAATCGATCTTGGTGTGTGCTTCTGACGAATTTAAGTTTACAAAACCCTTGTAATAACATATTATTTTTGTTGTGATGCATTGGTGTGAGTGTTGCCTTAACTAGCAAGTATTTTAAGTTTGTATTCCTCCTGTAAGCCGTTACTTGGAATCTGTCCAGTAATCCTTGATCTTGTATCATTGTTTGAAAATTGTTCTTAAGTTTGTTGTTCATTCCTCCACTCATAGTAGAGAATGTTGTAATAAGAGGAATCATTTCTCTATCTTTTTGTGTTTTTTTGTTCTTTAGAGTTTTTTAAACAGTGTCTTAAAAATGATCTTGAATATCCCCTATTTCGTAGAGCACTAAACAGTATTTTGACTGCTGCGTTGAAATCTGAATTGCGTGTACATATCCTGTGTAAACTCACCAGCTGTGACTGTATAAGTCCCCTGCAGGTGTATCACGGATTAAAGCTCTTTTAAAGAGCAGTGCACTAGGTACAAGATGTTACTGAAGATTTTCCCTTTATTGATGAGTCCCAGATGTTTTTTTTCCTTTAAATGTATCTAATACTCGGTGGTTATTAATCAGTGAAAACATTTATCAGTTGTTTAGTCAGCCATTAGTTTATAATAAGTATATTACACGTGTCAAAGACGCCACTCTTCCTCTTCTTCATTCGTCCATGTCCATCCTCTTGTGTTTAAGGGGTGATGGTGGTCGGAGGGAAAGGAAATCTTACCGCTTATCCTGAAGACGCAGAATAAGACAAACCAGAATTTACTTATCTCAACCTGAGGTCGCAGCCACAAGGTGGACGACACACACGAGGGAACCACGTCCCAAAGACTCAAAACTATTCAAGGCTGCAAAAACGTGGAATAAATGTTGAGTGAAATGCAGCCAAGAGACATTTTCTATGATACTTGAATTGTTGAGATGATGTCAACAACTGAAAAGTGTATTTTCACACAAAGCTTTTGCCTTGTTGTTGATTCTAACTCTTGTCAGTGGAGCTGTAAGAGTACATTGATGAAGAGGATCAGGGGCAAAAACATGGTTTATATTTCGTGTGTCTGATCAACGTTACATTAGATGTTTGGAAAAGTTGAAAGTTATGTTATGTGGTTTGCTGCTGTGTACTGATCTCTAGTGGTGACCAGCAGTGATAACAGTAACAGAAATGTGTCACTGGAGTGAACCCCCCCCCAACCCTAACCCTGAGTACAGCAGCTTCTGCCCACACGTGCACTCTCACAAGCACATACACCCACCCACCCCCCTCGTGCGCCCCCTGCACGGGGACACAGTGACAGAGGGATCGGTCCCTCGCCCCCACCCCCCCTCCCTTTTTTTTTAGACTAGACTAAACCCTCTACTTTTTGCCCTCTCTCTCTCCCTCCCTCTCTCTCTCTCTCTCTCTCTCTCTCTCTCTCTCTCTCTCCCTCTCTCTCTCTCTCTCCTCTCTCACACTAATCTCACCCACTCCTCACTTTTAGTCGCCTGGAGCCCACGGGTGGGAGTTAAAAAAGAGACAGAAGAGAGAAAGAAGGAGAGAAGAAGAGGAGGAAGAGAAGTGGAGGGAGCCGTGGTCCAGAGGAGGAGAGGGGTAAGAGGCAGCAGCATCATCAGGAGGAGGAGGAGGAGGAGGAGGAGGAGGAGGAGGAGGAGGAGGAGGAGGAGGAGGAGGAGGAGGATGGAGTGATGAGGGAGGGAAGAGGAGGGATTATCATCCTTCCACCTGCTGTATTATCAGCACCTCACATGATGCGTCCTGACCCCGTGGGAAAAAAGGAGGACAGGAGGCCACTAATAGGCTGATGAAGTAGGCTGCGTCGAATATCTGACTTTAATGAACCGTTTTTGGACTTGAGACTTTTCTGTCATTTAAAACACATTTTAAACAGAAACAGTCATTCAAACACTGTTGATTGGTTTTACAAGCTTTTCTACAAGTTTGCTACTTGATACGTTACAACCTGAGGTGTTTCAGATGAGTTAGATAGGTACTTGCCTTAACATTGCTACCTTTAAATAAAAATAACAAATTTATCTGCATGTAGTATTTTTTCACTGGGAAAAATGAGGTATCTCAACAGCCTAAATACTTTTTCTACCACTCACACTATTTATATTTTACTACATGAAGTGTATAATGTTTATAAAGTGCATATTTACATGTTAAAAGTTGCCATTCATATTAAAAACTGAATAGACAGTAATAGAAATGTTTAATCTTGCATCATTATATATTTATACAACTGTCAATGTAGTGAATGCATGTTGTTTTTTACATTGGACAACTTGATTCTCTTATACTTTCCATCACTGCACAGTATACACAGATTCTTCTACCTCATTTATTAATATCTTATTTAAAGAAATGATTTAAAGCAGCATTACACACGTTTTTATATGTTCATGCTACTTCATGCACCTTCATACACAACCTTTACTCACTTTATATGCACTTTAATCCAATGTGTACACTCCCGGTGTTCCTGTGTGCATTTGGACATTCAGCATCATAAAGTCACCACTGGCCGTGTTCACATGAGGTATGTGAGCTCACCCTGGTTAATGTAACTGATTTATAATATAAATGGATGTGATTCAGTTCACATGAACACTGCTCCACTCTTTTCACATCTTACAAAGTGTTCGGGTGCAAGCGTCCGGCCGCACGTGAACTATTTGGTGCATTTTAGCACAAAGACCTCTGATCCATCAGAAGCACCGGCCGGCCAGGACAACATCCATCTGGCAGCTTCTCTATTGTCTGTGGTGACAGACGGTATTTCATCACGTCAACACATCATGTATATGTACACACGCCACTGCAACGCTACATCCAAGCGTCAGTTTCATGGTTTATTGGTGTTTTCCTGTGGTTAGCTGAGCTGTAGGATTGTAGGATTTTCTTTTTAAGTTTCTGTGTAAACTGCTTTGGCAAAGATGCTTTACAATATTTAACGAGGTGTGTTACTGTATAAACGGGTCAAGAGCAGCTGCATTAGACCTTGATGGAATTTCACTCTTTGGTTTTATTATTGTGCTTCTGGGAACTGGTATTTTTTTATAACATGCGTATGCTCTTGTTTTGAGGGCAGTTTGGTGGCTGAGGATCAGTCTGCGCTACTGTAACTGTGAGTGTGTATGTCTCTCTCTGTGTGTGTGTGTGTGTGTGTGTGTGTGTGTTTGTGTGTGTGTGTGTGTGTGTGTGTGTGTGTGTGTGTGTATCAGTTGATCCCAGGCAAACATTTGCCCTCCTCAGCATTCCTGGGATGTGATGAGTCCAGCATTTGACCGGCACAACCTGTTATCCACTCATTCACTTCCCACAGATCACAAACCATTGTGTCCACAGCCAGCCGGCCCTGCAGAGCACACACACACACACACACACACACACACACACACACACACACATGCACGTCTGCATGTAAATGTACACATATAAATTCCGTACAGGCTCATATCAATCTCTCCTTATGTGCATTATCAAGTCAAAAATCTGTTCACCAGCAACAGACCACACCCCAAATATTTGTGATTTAAAGGTTTGAATGGAAATTGATAAGTTGTGGAGGTTCTGCCTCAGGAGTCAGCACCTTGAACTAAACAGGCAAGATGTGAGAGGTGTTCACCAAACTGAACCAGACGGGATGAGGGAGGGAAGAGAGGATGAAGGGATGAGATATATTGTTCTCTTCATTTCATTAAAGTTTTAGTTGAACTGAAACACAAGTCTGGTTGTGTTGGACCATAACTTAAAACATAAACAATCAGAGTATTTTAGAGGATTAATTAACAGCACTGAGATAAGATTAATATACGTAACCTTTGAATATAAATGAGAATATTCCCTGATCTCTCTCTTCCAGATATTGATTTTCTTCTGATCTCTGGTCGATGGATTTATCACTGACGATACAAGAATATTTTGGTAAATCTGTAAATCTTTGTTATGCTCTGAGTTCAGTGCAGGTCTTTGTTGTGGACTTGTTGGAATCTATCAAACTGTTGCGTCTCTCCTCTCTCTCTGCAGGCTAGAACCTCGAGTGAAGAATGGGTGACTGGAGCTTTCTAGGGCGGCTGCTGGAGAACGCTCAGGAACACTCCACTGTGATCGGAAAGGTGACTGACGGTCAAACGTGATGAAAACAAACTGAGTGAGCTGAATCTTAACCTTGGTCTCTCCCACCCAGGTTTGGCTGACCGTCCTCTTTATCTTCCGCATCCTGGTGCTGGGGGCAGCAGCAGAAGAGGTGTGGGGAGACGAGCAGTCCGACTTCACCTGTAACACGCAGCAGCCCGGTTGCGAGAACGTCTGCTATGACGAGGCCTTCCCCATCTCCCACATCCGCTTCTGGGTGCTGCAGATCATCTTCGTGTCCACGCCCACGCTCATCTACCTGGGGCACGTGCTGCACATCGTCCGCATGGAGGAGAAGAGGAGGGAGAGGGAGGAGGAGGTCAGGAAGGCCGGACAACACCAGGAGGACCATGACAACCTCTATCACAACGGAGTGGGTGACGGAGGAGGTGGGAAGAAGGAGAAGCCGCCGATTCGTGATGAGCACGGGAAGATCAGGATCCGCGGGGCGTTACTCAGGACATACATCTTCAACATCATCTTCAAAACTCTGTTTGAGGTGGGCTTCATCCTGGGACAGTACTTCCTGTACGGCTTCCACCTGAGGCCGCTCTACAAATGTGGGCGCTGGCCCTGCCCCAACACTGTGGACTGCTTCATCTCCAGGTGAGAGGAGTTGATCACAGGACATCTGACCCTTGTGTTAAGGTCAATGTTGGGGTCATGCATTTACTCAGGATAGTTAAGGTCTGGGTATGAAGCCAATCTGTCAGTGAGTGTCTTCACTAAAACTATTTAAAACTCCGGAGAATCTCCTGACATTCTCCTGAGCGGCTTAATGTGAGAAAGCAAATGTCCAAGAGAGACAGAGCCTCTGGAGAGGATACTGAAAATGAAAAATAAAACAATATCTGAAACTGTTAAGAACTAATCAGTCTCATCCTACCTCGCCCGCTGCTCCACCCCTCACCTGTCGGCTCTTATCTCAAATTAAAACAGATAACCTCTGTTATACAGTTTCCTGTCACCTGTGAGTTTAATCTGTTTTTTTTTTCTCCTCCGAGGCCGACCGAGAAGACCATCTTCATCATCTTCATGCTGGTGGTCGCCTGTGTCTCTCTGCTGCTCAACCTGCTGGAGATCTACCACCTGGGCTGGAAGAAGGTCAAGCAGGGTGTCACCAACGAGTTTGTGACCGACAGCGAGTCGCTGCTGCTGTGTGCGGCCCGGCGCAGAGACGCACAGAGGATTCCTGAGCAGACCTCGCCATCCGCGCTCAACTGTTTGTCGGCGTATGCCAGTGTGAGCGCGGCGGGGGGCGGAGACGCTGAGGGAGGAGCCTACAGTCCAACAGAAGAAGCCTCCAGAGGTTTGAGCCCTAACATGGCCGCCGAATCGTTGCCGGCAGAGCTCAAGATGGATGGCGCCCCGTTCCACCCAGACGACTTCCTGCTGGAGAGGCTGCCCACTTCCTTTTATGGCAATGGAGACACAGCGAGCGTTGGAAGCCGCGGGCAGCTGAGGGCGATGGAGCAGAACTGGAGCAACACGGCACTGGAGCTGCAGAATCGGAATGGAAAAGACTCCTTCTACCCTCCTCCTCCTCCGTCTCCTCCCACCTCGGCCTCCCCCTCCCCTCAGGAGGAGATGACCCCACTGGCTCCTCAAGAGGTGCAACGCTCCATGTGTCCAACGCTTCCTCGTAATACCCCTCTGTACCCCCTCATGGTGGAGGAGAGGGCGTTGGATGAGGAAAACACCGCCGCCACAGCACCTTGGATGGTCCCGCACGACGACTTCACCGTGGTTACCAGGGCGGAGATGCATCAGCCTCCATGTGCTGCGGCGACAGACATTCGGAAGCCAAGTCGGGCCGGCAGGGGCAGCTGCGTCCGAGCTCGCCCGGATGACCTGGCAGTGTAGCTGCAACACACACGTGCACAACCGTACACACACGCCTGAAAAACCCACAGCTCATATGCAGTTTTTCCTCATGAAACTCCACAAGCACATCCTCCAGAAGAAAACTGACGCTCTGAGGCAGATGTTGAGAAGCAGCCGGAGTCGGCTGCTCGTCTCTATCTCAGAATTAACAAGCAGAGGAAGGAGTTTGGCCAGATTACAGCGACACATCTGTAAACTCACTGTTCTGGCCACACTCCTTCTAACACACACACACACACACACACTCACACACACACACACACTCTTTGTAAAGGAGTTGCAGGAAGGTACAGGCCCATGAAATGGGAATCACAGACACACACACTCACAGTACATATATATAAATTTCTATATATATATATATAAAACCAGTATAAAGGTGATGAAGATAGGTTTGGAAGCGGAGAGGCAGCGATATTCTTTCATTTTCACCTTTTTACTTTTATCTCTTTGCGGCGACACCACACGAGAGGTTTGCACTTTTGTTTCTTTGTTTCTTTTTTCTTTTTGTTGCGTGACGGTGGAGCTGTGTGTTTGTCCAACTGTGTGTTTGTGTGCACAGCGTTTACCCGGCCTGTCATTTCAATGAAGAGAGGGAAGCTCCGACTGAAGCTGTCCCACCCTGAGACATAGTCCTTAGGCTTCCCAGGCTGTGTGTGTGTGTGTGTGTGTGTGTGTGTGTGTGTGTGTGTGTGTGTGTGTGTGTGTGTGTGTGTGTGTGTGTGTGTGTGTGTGTGTGTGTGTGTGTGTGTGTACCTTCAGTTGTTTCCGTGTTTACTAGATGACATCTCTGCAGTTATATCAGGGTTAACTATGCAAAGTTTATAAATATGTAAATATATAATGATTAAAGTATTAATAGATGCAACAGGATATATAACTAAACTACATATGTTTAAAAAAAAGTTGTGATCAAGCTGCAATTCAGAAAGATTTGACTCAGAAATCCAAAGATGCTTCAGCGTTTCCTCCCATTGGCTCCACTGGTCACTTTATACAAAAATCCAATGTTGGAAGAGTTGATGCAAATCCAGAAATCTAAAGTAATGAAGCGTTGCAACTTGAACAGAGCACAACGATCAGTTCAGCTTCTTTCTGGTGCTTGTGTTTGCAGTGTGTTGCAGAAGTGTCGAGCTCTCCTCGGTGCAGGCGGACTCCAAGTTATATACTTATAGAGCTGTAGAATGAACAGTAGCTTTTAGAGCCTTTTCAAAACCAGAGCAGTATGATCTACCAAAGTGATTTTATTCTTCTGTTAGTTCTTTACTGATATCCCACATCAAATGTTCATTTCCCTGTTCTTTAATTCCTGCCAAAAAGAAAGAAAAAACATATTTTTTATCAAAAATGGCCGATATAAATTCAGTTGTGTTGCAGCAACTTCCCAACAGCGTTTACACAAAGCATCTGCTGATCCATGAACTTCTTTCTGCATCAGAACCTTTGACACTGAGATCATTGGCCCCTCAAGGTGTAGTTCTACAAATCTGACTTGTTTCCTTAGTTTTAATGTTGTCATGAATGCAACCCCTTCTACACACCTTCATAAACATGAGTTAATAAAGTATTATTATAAAGTATTTATATATATATATCTTTATATATACATTTTTGAAGATCTGACCCCTGAACCCTAACAATAATGGCTCCAGCCCCGAGATCAGTTTTACAACATTTTCATGAATCTACTGTGAAGAGAGAATTCCACAAAAAGACATTACCTTGAACTTTGTCTCTAAACCAATTTTTCTTTATTTTTATTGCTGAATATATTTCAGAATCTTGTTGTTCCGAGCTGTTCCTATTACCTTTAAAATGTAGATAACGATTTGCACATTTAGATAGTTAGGGGCGTTGTTATGAAGATGTGAAGATATAAATAGAAAAGACAAAATAACAAGTAGAGTCCCAGGAGGGAGGATATGAAGGATTTTAACATATTTGTGTTTTTTCATGGGAATAATACGATGGGATTGACACTTGGAATGGACAAGACAGTTTTCTGTACTGAAAATGGTTTGGGAGACTTAAACACTTTGGAATACAGATGTTTTGTGGTGGGATTTTTTTACAAACTGGGACAAGCCCCCCCGCTGTTACTCCCACTGTAGAAAAAGTGTCTTTGAAGAGAAGTGCCTTGCGTCGGAACCTTATGTGAAAGAACATGTTGATGTAAATGTTAATTTACCTCAGATGTTTACAGAACTGTTACTGAATAAACTTTTTGTATCACACTGGTTTTCTGTCATGGTTCGTGTTTTCTTTGAGGAGGTATAAACCCAAACACTCGATCCTGTGGGGACTGGATTGTAGAATGTGATGACACTGGAACTGTTTGAAGAATAGATTCACTACAGTTAACTTTCATCTCTCAACTCTGTTTGCTGTGGAAGAAGAGCTTTGTTCTCCACTTGGGAAAGAACTCAAGAAAATGCATCAAAAGGTTAAAAACTATCGTATGTGTTGGGATCAAACAAAGCTCCACTCATTAATAATACTTGTTAGCTGTGAGAGTACGATGAGAACTGTCCATACTGTCTGCTATGCATGTGTGCACGTGCACTGGTGTTTCTTTGTGCACTTGCATGTGTGTTTTGTGTGTGTGTGTGTCCATGGCCTCGCCCATCAGGCTGTGCTGAGGCCAGCTCTTCTTTTATGTCTGCTCAATGTCCCGGGGATTTTGGTTGAACAAAACCTCTCCAGGGAGTGAAAAGGCCTTGAATGCCGACTAATACCGTCCCGACCTCTGGACTCCTGCACGCCGGGCGCACTCGTCTGTATGGTCCAACGTGACGGCTTGTGAAAGTACTGTATATTATACTAATGAGAGGGAACAGGACTCACTCAGTAAAGCAACTGGCACCAAGGCCAGATTTGGAGTGTTATGTAATTCACATCAATATATACAGCCTCATAGATTTAAATTGAATAAATATTTTTTTATCAAGATCCATAAATGATAAGGAAATCGAACCTGAATGAAGACACAAGCTCCCAGTAACACTCTGAGATATCCAGAGGGAACATGGACGTGTTTAGATGTATTTTGTGATGAACGCTTTGTTTTTATTGACAGGAAATGTGTCTGTGACTCTGTTGTGGCTCAGCTGTTGAAAATTACTCCATTTCCACGAAGCCTTTTTAGTTTATTCAACCCTTTTCTTGCAGGAAATAAAGTTTCAGCCACCGGCAGTTTTTCTAAATTGGGGCCAACATCTCAGAGATTCAAGTTTGGAGACTTTTACTGAGCTTGCATGGAACTTTCATTGCAGCTAGTTTAAGGCAGGTTCCTTTGCTTATGCATTAAATGCAAAATACCAACTTGG
The DNA here is from genome assembly GCF_963576545.1 of Limanda limanda. Taxonomy (NCBI): domain Eukaryota; kingdom Metazoa; phylum Chordata; class Actinopteri; order Pleuronectiformes; family Pleuronectidae; genus Limanda; species Limanda limanda. The sequence continues at coordinate 2,900,627 of NC_083658.1, read as the reverse complement.
ATTTCACCACATAAGGTATATATGCAGATTTACATTTTGAAATGATACTTCATCTCGTTACAGGGCTCGTATTGGTTTTACAGGGAATCTGATTCGGCCCTTATCACATTCATTTGAGCAGTAGGCCATCTAGTGGCCAAAACTCTGGAACTATTTTGTGAACCTCCCTGGGGTCTTTGTTCGGTTTTCAATGAGTTAAAGAAACGAACCAGAAAAAAATCATCTTTTATAGAAAATGTCTTATCAATCTCCAAATCTGATTTAAGCTTCTTTTCATCGGCTTCCAGTAAATTTTAGAAACCCTTTAATTGTTTCTATATTTCTTTTTAAATGTTAACTATTGTTTAGCTTCAGTTTTACCACTTTAATGTGTAAAGCACCTTGTTACTGTGTGTTTAAAGCTGTTAAATAAAGTTTATATTAACTACAACTGACAGATTCAGAGTCTTTCCACATTTTATTCGTCAAACCATCCAGTTAGAAGCGAAATGATTCCATTCCCCAGATTTTGATGATGATAGTGTGGACGTCAGCATGTGATGCAAACACTGTCCCCCTGTTTTGTTAGGTAAGATCCCTGCCTCCTATTTCTGACACCCCATCATCTCTGGGGTGATATCCTCAGCCACAGGAGCCATTCTGCCCATAGCCAGTAACATGGGGCTGTCATAGTGGTAATACTGGGAGCCCTTGAAAACATCAACTCCGTTTGGACCACACAAAGCAGCATCGAGGTCGGATAAAGGCAAGGGGAGCCTGTCGGTCACCACCCTGGGCGTGGCGGTGAGGTCGACGTCAAGCATTTCTCGTCCTGTCGAAAGTAAAATGAGATGTTTGTTAATCACATGCAGGCAAACATCAAACTTATTTACAGTTGAATTTCTCTGACCTTGGATGATGTAGACCTTGTGGTCGTCGGGACAGAGGAAAGCAGCGTCCACGCGTCCTTCGATGCCCAGCTCCTCCTTCAGGGATTTGGGGTAGCCTTCGACCAGGGTGTAGTGAGCTCCTGCTTTATAGATGTAAACCTCCTCGTCCTGCAGGGGGGACAAAAAGGACAGTCAACACCTTTCTGGAGACAGCACGAGGGGGGACAGAGGCAGATCTACCTTAATCATGTAGAGTTTGTCAGTGTAGGAGAAGACGGCATCCACCCCGTTGGTCACTTGACTCCACGACCTGGTGATGGGGAAGCCGTGCAGCCCGTCACGCCGAGTGTCCAGACGCATGTAGTCTGGGCCTGAGCACAGTGGGGACAATGTGGACAATAAAGCTTATTTTCAAAATAAAGCTCTGCATCTCCCACTTTTGTTTTGTAAAATTTGGACAATAAAGTTTTAAAAAACGTTACAAAGTGCAAAAAAAGGTACATGGGCGTGTCTAAATGGGCTTGGTCCTGGTATGCATGGGCGTGGTTTGTGGTGGGTGTCGGCTTGATTTCATTTCCTGTTTGTTGGAGGAAGTGGAGACACATCGTCCATCTTTATTTTGAGTCTATGGAAACAATCATCTTGTGGCTCCTGTTTGTACAAGCTGCTCTCACACAGTGTCTATGGTAAGAACAGGCAGCAGGTGCTTAGCTTAGCTTAGCTTAGCTTAGCTTAGCTTAGCTTAGCTTAGCTTAGCTTAGCTTAGCTTAGCTTAGCCTAGCAGCGATACACTGAGAAACAGCTGTTCCATCACCACCGACTAGGAGCAGCCAGGTCCATCACTCTTTTTATTTCCCTGGAAACATTTCCAGTGTCGTTTTCACTATTTCCTTTTGCTAAAGTTACTAAAAATGGCGCTTAGGTGAATCATACCTGCAAACAAATATTTTTTCCCCGTGGCGTCAGTGGTGATGGCGTCTAATTTGATCTCACTGCATTTAGGGACTTTGGAATCTCCTCCGTGTCCTGCAGTGAAAAACAGAGAGGACACATTTATAAAGTAAATACTTGAATCTAAAGGATGTAGGATTTGAACCAGACGTCTTTCCCTGACTCACCGAAGTTGTCACAGGTCATGAAGTAGTTGCGGGCGTCTTTGGGGTACTTGCCCCTCACCTCTCCGGTCACCGGGTCGAACCTGGTGAAGTTGTGCCCGTTGAAGCAGTAGTAGTGCTCCATCCAGCGTAGAGCCGAGGTGCAGACGGGCAGATGGGACCACGACTTGGTCTTCACCCTCTTCGTGTCAATGTCGTACACGTGCACATCGTGTCCTGTGAGGAGAGAGAGAGGCTTTCAATCATCTCCACCACTTGTTCATTCATCTACTGTAACTATATCAAAGGATTTGATCATAACGGATGATGTTGGGCTTCGTTCAGCAACATCTTCTGCAGACTTCAACCGATTTAAACCATTCAAACATGGAAATGTTCAGGACATTAAATCCCTCAACCTTTAGGTGTGTTCTCTTTCTCAAACACTGAGATTTCTCTGCCATAATAATTAATCTGAGGGCAAACACACCCTTGAAGAACAGAACTGAGTCAGCCATGCACTCTCCGGTGGGACACTCCACAGCAGCGTCCAGGTGAGAGGGGACTCCTGGGAAGTCCTCCTGGATCTCCTTCGGATAACCCTCCTCCAGAGTGTGGTTGTAGAAGCTGAACACTTTGTCATCCTGGAGATTAGAAAAGAAACATATGTCTCTCCATCTGATCTTTGTTTTTCTTTAACAGACTTGCACTCAATTCCTCTGAGGGTCGTACCAGGAAGAAATAGATGTGATCATGGTCCTCTGGGTTCTTTATGTTGTGCATGCGGAACGCGGCGTCAACATGGCCGATGTGATGGACGTCGTCCAACTCCTTGAAGGACTCGTTGGAGAGCTGAGCCGGACCACGGAAACCCTTCCACAGGTAGGCGCCTGAGAGAGACTTCTATTGTTATACTTTTTATAAACAGTACAAAAGGTTATTTGATAAAGAGGCTGATACACTGAGGGTGTTCAAGCTTAAATTTAAGATTCACCTTTAAAGAAGAAATGGCTTCCTTTCTCGTCAGGAGTGGCAGCATCGAACTCGATCCCTTCACACCGGTCTGGAACAGCAGCTCCATCTTTATTCCACAATTAGAATGAATACAACTTAAATAACCACTAATGCTCATGAAATGATGGTTTCACAAAATGTGTGAGGCTTGTTGCCGAGATAAATGTGCATTTAAAAACCCACCGTCAGCGGCTGAATCGTGTGGAGGCCTGTGAAGGAGCAAAAAGATCAGAGTCACTTTTCATTTTCCAAAGTCCTGCAGTCAGAGAACAGGGGAACAACCAGTGATTCAGGAAACATGACAACTCAGCTTCTCTTGTGTTTGTTCAACTGATCCACAGATTGAACTTTGAACCAGCAAACAGAGTTTTCAAACTACTGGTCAGTGACTTGAACATTTACTTTACATTCTGCACTGGTTTCAAACTGATAAGAGACGATACAGAGCAGGGATGTTAACCCTAACCCTAATCCACCAAAAACAAAAGCCACCAAAAAGATTATGTCTTGACAAAACATCTCTTTATTAACATGTATGTTCATCAGTTTATTTATATGTGTGTTTGTTGCTGTTTTACAGAACAGGAAAATATGTGAGAAACTTAAAAACTAAATCCAACGAGAAATTGTGTCAAACATCAAACATCATGCAGGAAGCCTTCCGGTCTAAATGACATATCGTGAGTGATAATTAATTCAAGTAAGATGATTAATACTCACGCTGGGGCTCCGCTGACGGAGGCCAGTGCCAAACCCAGAAGCAGAAATCTGGTGAACAGGTTCATGTTGTGGTCCTGATGAGTCACTGTGGAGAAGTAGCTGTGCAGCAGCTGGATCTGCACTTTTATACTGAAGTGTGTGTGTGTTAACATGTTAGGTAACTCCGTGTCTGTTTGTGTAGATGATGATGGGGCTGCCGGGAATTGTGTTGTTGCAAAAACAGGGGATTTCATGATGAGTCAGAATCATTCGTTGCAATTTACCCATCTGATGATATCTTTATTTTATAAAAGTGGAAATTTCATGTGCAGCTATAGAATAATGTTGGTATCTGTATTTAATGTTATATATTAATGCTGCTAAAGCTTCACCGATTTATTTACCCTTGATGCAGATTTCAAATGAATTTATCATTTATCTTTATCCAAAAGCTCATGCACATAACCTTTGAGATTGTGGGGTATTGTGCAAATAACACAAACAGTTTAGATTAATACTATTTACTGTCTAACACATTATATTTTTGTGTTTACAATAATATAGGATTCAGTATCTTTAGCATCCAAATTTAAAGATGGAAAAAGAATTACTCAAATGCAAAAATGAATGCATTCAGTGCAATATCTATAATTATATTATATTTATTAAAAATGAGTTCCCATTAACTAGTGTTTGATGATTATCAGTTGGAGTAAATGTTTGTGTGGGCAGTAGCCGATGAAAACAACATCATGCAAAATTGGATTTAACATAATAAAGTTTAATTCCTTTTACTCACAGAAACAGTCAAACATTCTTTAGCTCCTCCCTAGGTCAACTTCAAAGTTTGGTACGAGGTTATACAAAGTTCTCACATTTGTCTGGATAACTGATTAATTTCGATCTTTTGCAACATGAGCGTGATTCACTAAATTGTAAACTTTCAAACAGGTTCAAAGAATCATGATTCAGCAAATGTTAGAAACACTCAGGGTCAATTTAAGAACATTCAATAGTATTATTTATCTACTACTTGTATTGTTTCTGTGCTGAATAGGTGTAAGAAAAACAATTTGTGCTAATCTTCTACACTTGATTATCATAATGAATAAAATCATGACCCATTGTCTATATAAATCTCAGATTATAACACGGAAGAGGTCAAGGCTGTAAATTCAACTCAAAGAAAATCACATCATACAATTCTGATACAAATATAATCCCTCTCTTGTTAGTGATTCGTCTGAGATCCGTCCACATCGCTCTCTATCTTCCTCTGTGGTTTATTTGTAGCGGTAGATCTTGACGCAGTGGTTCATACTGTCCGACACCACCACGTGTCCGTCAGGCAGCAGAGCCAGACCCCTCGGACTGCTCAGGTGCTCGCTCACCAGAGGCCAGCCCAAACCCTTACACGGGTAGTAAAGAACTCGGTGGTGCTGCTTTCCCCAATCTGCCACCAGGACGTCCCCATCGCCGTCGATGCAGAGGCCCCAAGGGCAGGTGAGGACGGGCCCCAGGCCAGAGCACACGCCCAGGATTCGGATAGTGTTCCATCCGGGCTCCAGGACTCGAATGCACGGAACGCGTCCACTCTCGTTGCCTCGCTCTGACACTGCCATGAGCCCGGTGGAGAGGCAGGCTGCCACCAGGTAGGGTCGGTGGTACCCGCTCACCACTGTGCGTTCTAGCCTGGACCCAGTTTTGGGCTCCAGTTTGAGGGCAGTTAAAGTCCCGCGCTTGATGTCAGCGACGATGAACTCATCTTGACGGTTGACGGTCACGCCTCTGGGAGCGTCCAGCTCTTCGTTGGCGGAACCGATCGTTGTGCCTCCGAAGGTTTGCAGGAGGCGTCCGTGCCGGCTGAACACCAGCACAGCTCGCTCAGCGGCGCAGGTCAGAGCCATGAGGCCCTTTGAGTTCACAGCCACGTCAAAGTAGTTGCAGATACGAGCAGATCGTTCTGATCCTGCAGGAGACACCTGCTGCACCACATTCTTCTGGAGATCGGTCACCTGGATGCGGGCGTTTCCACAGTCCACCACAAACAGCTGCCCTTTGACCGATGCATGGACGCCGCTCGGCAGGTTGAAGTCAGTGCGGCCGGATCCTTGTTTTCCAAACTGTTTGACCAGATAAGCTGAGTCCAGAGCAGTCGAGCCGCCCTCTTCCTCCAGGTCCCTCAAAGCTGGCTCCACTTTCTCCTTCTCTCGGTTGTGTGGTTGTGAATCCTGAACTTGTAATTCATCACCTTCAATGGCCGACATAGACAGAGATCTGCTCACACGAGTTAAACCTGAACCCTGTGAAACACGAACCTGGGATCTGGACTGGTGTTTATCGAGGCTGATGTTGTTCCTCTCAGACTCTGTGGCGTTCCCCCGGACTCCTTCCGGAGCTGAAGGTTCAGAGGCGAGTCGCATTCTGTTCACCTTCCTGAATCCTCTGCTGTCACTCTTGTTGAACAAAGGGAGGAGTTTACCAGAGAGATCAGCAGTGGACATCGAGCGGCTCTGCTGCTGCGTCAGAGATCCATTAACAGGTGTATTCACAATATATGGGTAACTGGAATCCTCACTGTCCACTGGTGATGGAGGGCTTCCCATATCCACTGATGATTCACTGGAGTTCTTGGCTTTGAGAGGCCGAGGACCACGTCCGGTGGAGAGATCTACGAGACTGTGAGCGGAGAAGGAACTTTTCCTTCTCGTCTTTGGAGATGCCGCCACATCACAGCGTCTGTCGTCAGGAGAACAGGACGGTTCCTCACATGAGACCAAGACCAGGGTCTTTTGCTTCCTCCTACCCTTCAGGGAGGAGCACCTCTGTGTTCCACTGTGTCTGCCATCAGATTCATCACCTTCAGATTCTCCCTGACTGGACACTGGTGGGATGGAGAGGAAGAAATCCTGCCCCTGTATGTCTGAGCCCACGGACTCCAGGTCTTCATCCTGAGACGACTCAGACACTCTTCTGTGTCTTAGAACGGGCGACTTCAGCTCATCCTCATTCTCCGTGGAGCTTGATGAGTGAAGCTTCCGGACAACGCGTATGTTTGTCCCCTCTGGACTGGACCTCTGTCCACCTCTGGTTGGTTGCGGCTCCTTTCGGATTTCCAGAGGGGTAAGGTTTAAAAAGGCTGTGTCCCCTGAGTGCAGGGCACACTTCTGTCCCTGGACTCCACAGACACCGATGGGATACGTCATGCCTTGTTCACAAACACCAACTTCCCCTAAGCTCAGGGTCTTGGACTCAGGACTTGGTAGGAAACTGACTCTTTTCAGTGTCAGAGAGATTTCCCACGGCTGGGTGACCTCTGCCACGCCTCTCTGCAGCTGATTCTTGTTGGATCCACCAGCAGAACTTCCCCATCTGTGGATCTGTTCCTTCAGTTGTCCCATCTTTCTAAACTGCTGGTCAACAAGTGACTGCACGACCCGCACGGCTGCAGCATTCTCCCTCTTCACCTGGCTGAGATGCCGCTGGGCTTCTCTGTGGTCCTGCTCGATCTTCTCGAGAAGACGCCGCTCCTCCCTCTGAGCCTCAATCGCCGCGTTGTCCAACTGGCGGTTCACCTCGTCCACCTCGGACTGCTGTCGCTCCCGGAGACCCTGCAGTTCTTTCTCTCCTTGCTCCAGGTTGGAGAGCGCCTGAGTCACCCAGGGAGGAGGTGAAGTAAGAGACACGGGGGAGAAGAGCGACTGCCGTGGGGTGAGAGATGGGGGAGGCGGGCAGGTGGCATCTCTGGGCTGTGGAGTGGTTTGTGTGAGCAGGGCTGAGAACCCAGGGAGGGGTCTTCTCTCTGAATGAGACCGCACCAACATCGTGCTCTGAAAAGTCCGGTTGCCTCTGATGGGGTTCGGCTGCTTACGTCTGGAAAGAGAAGAAATGCAAAAGAACCCATCAGAACCCGAATGAAAGGTTCAGTGTTACATTTGTTTTGTAGCTGTGGGGAAAAGGACACTTGGGTTCTGAATCTCAGTCCTCGCCATGATCGCCACCTTGTAATGTTTTGTAATTCAACTCTTTGTGTGTGAAACATAAACCCAGTGAACATTTCTGTAGCTGTTTTGAAACTGGGACACACACGGTTCCCTTTCATTGCAACTTTATCCCACCTGCACAATATTCAGTGTCTCACCAGACTCCTAAGTGCTCTCAGGTTACCACTGTCCCCAGGTCAGTGTTGTGTTCAGATCCATGTCTGCAACAACAACGCCCTCAAATGGATGAAAGTGAAGAGTCAGAATTATATGAATTCATCAGTATTTATAGATTTACTACATCAAGGCTAAGTTGTGTCGTTAGCTCCACGTCTTTGAACCCTAAAAGTCCCAGGTAGCTGCTTCCGAATGAAGCACAGGCGCCCATTGTCCCTGTCGGTGGAAACAGGAGAGTGTCTCCGCTCGGGGCATTGAAACTGAGCTGCCTCTTTCATCCCCTGCACCAGGTATGTGAGCGGCTGCCAGGAGAGGGGTCACGTTAAATGGATCATATTCTGAGGCGGCAATTGTGGTCCTACTGTATGTTATCAGTGTGGGCCTGGAGGTGAAGAGCTGTTTATTCCCCCTGGAGCTAAACAACAAGGACACCGTGGAGAGGTGTCAGTTTACCTGGGTCACAATTAGGTCCCTCTGGAAACATGGGCCCTCAGAGTGTCAGGGAATGGACAGAATCTTGTTCCCATGTTTGAAAAAGATGTTATCAATGTTGTTTTTCAGGATACTTGAGTTTTAAAGTTTAAAAAAACAACTCAACCACAGGAGAAAGGTGGAGATGGATGGGGACGATGCTCAGGTGGAGGTGAGGCATCGACCTGTTGTTCGGAATGAGGAGGAATGTCGGCTAGGTCTCACAAACAAATCCCGGTCACTGTCCGAGGCCTCTGGGCCGTCTCGTGTTCCCCCCCTTTAATGTTGAATGAGAGGCACTAGTTGCTAAGTTACCGGTCGGCCTTTGCTGAGGTGCTGGGTCCTTAGAATAAATGATAGCATTCATAATTGAGAGGATTATGCAGGATGTCCATGAGCATTCCAGCGTATCTGAGCCGAACAATGGAGACATTCAGCCCAAGTAACAGAGCTGGAACATCACAGGTAGAAAGCTCTTTGAACTTTTAAATGAAACCACCGCACTCGGCTGCAAAAATAAATCTGTCAACAGCAAATCTCTGAAGAACTTTTGGAGTTTTTAAACTTTAGCTTTAAGGATCCATCAGAAATGTGAGATTGTATCAGAGCGTTATGAGATATTGTATTTAAATATTTAAAGAAGTTATTGTCCTACCTGAACTCAAGGTGCGTGCTTCTTCCTCCGCTGATCTCTCTCTCTCGTCTGTCCCCCCCCGACCTGTCATTCTTCCTCCCACCTCTGTCTGTCCCTCCCCCATCCCTCCGTTCTCCCCTCCCTCTTTCTGTCATTGCTTTCCTCTTAGGTTGCTGTATAGATTTATAAATCCATTTTTCTCTGTAAACATATAGTGATTTAAATATGCAGGTCGCTTTGACCCTCCTGATGAAAAAGATTATTAATGTTGCTTAAGCTGATGTCTACTGCACATGTACATTAACACATTTTCCAAGTTTACTCTTTTGAGGTCACTGAAAAATCATAAATCTGTTTTCCCCAGTCCTTGTTGAAGAACGTTGAAATATTCAAGGATTTCTATTTGTCCGCTGCTCAGAGATTCAAGGTAAAACCTGCAGTGAAATGTGTGAAAGGCTCTGTTTCTGTTTCTGTGCAGAAATACTAAAGAGATTAAAAAGAGGGAAAAGATAGATACGATTTAAAATTAAGGGATTTTTATATTTATTAGTATGTTGTTAGTCAAAGAAATACAGAAAAAAAAATAATAATAAATAATAAAGTAAGATAAAAATAAAAAGTGTGTTTATGTGTGTGTCTGTGTATATATACAGTATATGTGTGAATAAAAATACATCTTTTGAGTTATTTCTAAAACAACTAATTTCCAGTAGAATATTCCCAGTTAAAAGTGAACTGCTGGTCATGTGAATGTGCACTGAAAATACCTATGATGTATAAAATGACAGATTTATTATTTTATGAATATTTTTGTACAGATAAATATGACTAATTCAGCCTGTTAATTAAAATTATAAAGTTTGTGTTTCTAATCAGGACGTTACAATATTTCACCACTAGATGTCAGCAAATACAAAGCATCAAAATGAAAAGGACATCAACAGTCTTTCAAATTAAATGTTCTTAAAATAAGAGAATGCATCTTATACTGTAGTAAATATATATATAACTACAATCCATACAACTAAATGACTATATATAAACAAAGTACAGGGATACAGGGGGATTTTAATCCTTAATGTTATTGTATTCATCTTCTTTATATATTGTCCTGGCTTGAATCTTAAAATAGAACCTGGAGCAAAATGAAGAGACGCATCGAATGCATTGAGTTAAATTAAGGTTAATTTCCCACGCGTCACTGTGCTGCAGATGGCTGAGTGTGTTCACGTCGCTTTATTTCAGAGGAATCCGTGTGCAATCTGTTGCAGGTCTGCACAGGACGCTCACAACGCACTGAGTTAGAGGATCACACATTTATTAAACCTTCATATGTTCGCATGTGTAATTTCAACCTCACTGGTGGAAACTACGAAAAAGAAGAAACACCTTTCACAGCAACATTCACTCTATGTCCCTGACTTGTTATTAAATATAAAAATAAATCTTTCTTTTTCCTTTTGTGGAGGTTTGAGATATGTCAAGGAAAAATAAAAGAGCATTTTCAGTATAATTATCAGTGTAATGTTCTTTCTCTGTAGAAATGGTGGCTTCTTGCCCCTTAAAGCACCAGAGGAAAGTACATTTATCTCCTTTTTTGATTTGTATCCTCTGTTATCAGACTGTTTCCGAGCCTCCTCAGGTTTTAACTTTCAGGCTTCTTTAGATGAAGCAGCGTCACCGATATTTCTCTTGTCATAAGATCCAACATCGTTCAGCCAATTATCCCACTCGCCCAGATGCAGCGTTGCCCCCTGGACACAGACGGGTGTTGAGCCATCAGTGCTGCTGCATGTCACACAGGGTCCTACAGGCCCGGCCGGCTCTGCTGTTGTGACTGATTATTTCTATCTTCCGCTCTGTCAGGAGAGATGGGAAATTATATGGGCCTAAGGTGGCGCTGGGTTATTGATATCACTGTTAAAACTCCCAGATCCAGCTGCTCGCCTCGCCCCTGCAACATCACCACAATTAAATCTGCACGCCGCTCCGAGCCCGTGTGTGTGGCAGAGAGTAATCGGCCCAATAGTTACTGTAACGGAACAATAATGTGATTCAGCATGGCAGCACCAGAACCACACATGTACTGTATGTATGTATATCGTAAGACAAGGAAGTTAATGGGTTATTATTAAAGCTCATAAACAAATGGAAACATCACAGTGAATCAGGGGCAAACAAACAATTAAAAATAAAGATGGAATCAGAGGTGGTCAAGAAAGTCATATTGTGCTCTTCTCTCCCGCTTTGCATACAGCGAGCAATATTCGGTGATGAATATGGTAATGGTCCCCATTCTGGTGGGACTCTCTCCTTTCAGAGGGGAAGATCCAGTTCTACCGTTAGATTCGATTAATTCCTCCTCATGCCACTCCTCATTTTGGTGTCCCCCTCTGCTCTCACCCCCGCCCCATCCTCTCTAACACTTTCAGGCCGATGATATTAGACGAACAATCGCAGAAACAAAACGAGCTGGAACAACCAAGACGGGAACAGATGGCACGTAATTGCCTGGTGGAGGAAGCCAGGGAGTCAATTTTTACCCGTCCTGGGGGAGTTGCAGTTGCAAGAAGGAGGGGGGGGGGAGGAGTGCAGGTGCATTTGTTTTGATCAGATATGGCCTAGAGGAAGCATCTGAAAAATATTCATCACACGCACATTAGGGAGAGGAATTTGACAAAAGTGTTGTGGCTAAGAGCTGGGATGTGGTGGTTGCTGCTCTGAAGGAAATGAGGAAAACTGCTCAACTTTCTAATAAAATGAGGAAGCACCACCTTTAAAATCAGCAAGAAAACTTTGGAATGACTAGATATTTTAAGAAAGCTCATAAATTAAGCGCTTATTCTTATTTTTAGTGGCACTAAACTGCCATGACATCTTTTAAATGATGTATGTAATCTTTTAAATTGTAATTTTGACACTTTTAAGGAAGACATATTGACCTGAGGATATTTTGCCACCTTTCAAATTCCTGCCTGGTTTTTATATCTTCCTCCAAGAAATTAAAATGTATTTAAAAAATGTCTTATTTACAAATAGACCTACATGTTAGAAACAATTTGGAAACTTCTTATTAACCCCTTTGTGCCTAATTTGGCCTTTTTGCTCAAATCCGACGTCATTTCTTGGAGAATCTTTTTAAATCCTTTATATCTTTAAACTCTGTACAACCGCAGAGAAAGTTATGTCAGTCAATAACCATAATTAATGATAAAAGTACTAAAATTGTGTGAGACAGTTAAAAAATTTAAAAAATCTGATGTTATTTTTCCTTAATTTTTGCTCAATTGACCAATTAGACATATCCCGCCACTCTCTGGCGCCACCACATGTTTATCGCAGGTTTTGCACCGTATTCAACGTAATGTACGACATTAACCTCAAAAGCAGAAAAATTATCAGAGTAATAAAATCGATCGAACCTGAGCGCCGCCTCACATCCCGTCCTCTACACCCACACTTCAATGACCCTGCTGCTTCACACTCTCTGGTGGTGAATCACGGCTTCAAGCGAGAAGAAGGACGACTCTTCTTCTTGTGAGTGAAGTGGAGGTGAAGAAAGACTAAATAAAAAGCTGGTCAGATTTAAAGTCAGAATGGGAACTTTGTTGTGACGCTTATTCTCATTTCAAACATCCCAAACTGGCGTCATCGGTTATAAATGAAGCCCCAGACTTTTACGATATCCTTCTTTTATTTCACCTTTTTCTTGTTGTTGTTGTGTTATTCTATATTTCTCTCTTTTCCATTCAATCTATCTGATGCAAGTGTTGCATAAACGTATCGCAGGAGGTTAATCTGTCGTGACTACAAAGCTGCATAACGCTTTTTATCTGCAGCCACTTCATTTTTTGGACATGAATCAGTCACATACTGTACGGAGATGAATCCTTTTTGCTTGCTCCTCTCAGGTCTGACCACATCTGTTCAATTACCAGCATGGAAAGTGCATTACCATTGGCTTTGTTGTTGGAGATGCTTGATTTTCTTAGTAAAAAGCGGATGAATTTATAATGTTGTGATCCCCTCTGTTGTGAATCTCTTCAGCCGAGCCGAGGCCCGGGGATCGGAATAAGCATTTTGATGAGCTATAGGCCATCTCTTCTTTTTACAATCCCAAACTTGCGCTGCCTGCCCAATATCAAACTAATAAATTACAGCCCCCGTCTCCCACATAACTCACTGATAAATAAAAAAAAGGGTCTGCCATAGTGTGCAGCTGTGACCCAGGGTTACCTAGCAACAGGTCATGCCCAGACGTGATGCACAAGGTAGAGATACACCTCTAAGGAGCTGGGAGAGGAGGGAGGGATGGAGGTGGAGGAGATGGAGGACCACGGGGAGGGAGGGGGGGAATGGGTCTCATCCTCACTCTCTATGACCCTTGACAGATAGAAAACGCACTCAGAGGAAACGGCGTTTGATTGACAGGGATATTTGAGGAACCTGAGACTCCTCGGTTTCTCCATTACTGGGTTTTGTTGGCGAGATGCAGGCAGGAAAACGGCAAATGGCCGAATAATGCGGCTAAAACATGTAAAAAGAACATTTCAATCAATTTAGAATACAAAGCATCTGCAGTGGAAACAAGAAAATATTCAATTTGAAAAACTCTCTCCGTCTCCCAGTGCACATGCACGTGCACAGCCGGCTCCGCGCCCAGAGACTCGTGTGATGGAAACGCTAACTGACAGGCCTGAGAAGATTGAGCAACAGCACCGGAGACGCAGATCAGCAGCAGTGTGCGAGACTCTGCCAGAGCAGCGTGGCAGGGAACAGAGAGGGTTCAGTCCGTGCCCATCCCTCCTCCGCCCGGCCTCCGTTGCCTGTGCGACAAACCCTCAAGGGGACTGTGCAGCTGTGTGGGGTTAGCACACGGTCGAGTTAGGGGCCACACACACACACACACACACACACACACACACACACACACACACACACACACACACACACACACACACACACACACACACACACACACACACACACAGCGACAAACACAGGCTTTGTAAATATGGAATTTGCGTTAACTGTAATAGTTTGAGCTTTGATGAGGATATTTTCTCGGTATTATTTGCAAAAAGCATCCAAAAATGCAATTTTATTTATGCTTAACATAAAGTATTTTTTAACAAGTGCACAGAATAAACTCTGTGTGAAGCTTCATCCTCGTTCTCATCATCCTCAACCTCGATTTCAGACTTTGGACTTTTACATTCTGCATGTTTTATTTTGCCATAAATACAAAGAGTGAACCTGGCGACCTTTATATTGTCTGGAAGCCAGACGGCCCAGCGCTTCACATTGTGTTGACACATAAACACAAACTCAACACGTTTACATCTGGAGATCGACACGCTGGGAATGCGCAGCTCCCGGTGCACATGTGGCGATGATTCACGGCGAGCAAACGTGACGTATGCCGTCAGGGGCTGGTCTGAGTAAAATGGGCATCCATCACAGATGCTAACAACTCTGATTAAAAATACATAATCTGCGAGCGGCCCCCTGATACTGCCGTCAAGCCAGTTTGGGTCTAATTGCAATTGGTCTCCGTTATGATCAAAGGCAAGTCCCACCTGCTCGCCTTTAGCTTTCGTTTTGCTGATTACACTTTCAAATTTCATCAGCGTCAAGTTGATAGAAGAGAAATTATGGGATAAGCCTGTTTACTCGATGTCAACACCATCACAATCTAAAGTCCCGTCATTCTCCCGCACCGGGAGTCCCATCCAGCGGAGGCGACGGGGTTAAAGAAGAAGCAGCCGTGAAAGAACAAAATGGACCCTCAGCATCCTGATGCAAACACAAAACAGAACAGACAACTCCCTCCCCCTCCCCCTCCCCACCTCACCCACCACCTGTATTGCTCAGGGTGTGTGTGTGTGAGTGACAAAGCATCAAGAGGAAGAGAACCAAGCCTTCACTCACAAGTCTTTGCACCCAGCGATCACCCAATTTACACCTCTCCCTTTCCTGCAAACCCCACATAGGATCCCCTGGTGACAGCGCCACGCGGACATCACCTCCTCGCTGGCATGACAGTGTGTGTGTGTGTGTGTGTGTGTGTGTGTGTGTGTGTGTGTGCAAGAGAGAGTGGCAGTGACTAGTATCCTGGTAAGAAGCAGCTCTTCAGACCTGTATAGACGAGTGTAGAATAAGAAGTTTAAGATTGAAGTGAAGAAGAGGATGAGGAGGAAATGTACCAAATGCAAATATGTCAGGAGGGAAAAAGGAGCGCTACACGTAGAAGACGTCAAAGAAGAAATCAACTTGGGTAGACGAGGAGATTCGAGAGCTTTTGAGGATAAGAGCCTGAAGTTATACGTCTGACCTTCCTGCTGCTGCTCTGAACCTCCCTGACCTGGATGCTCCCGACTGGTTCCTGTTGTAAACAAGTCTGACCCAGACAATCTTCTGCTTAATATGTGGAAAGCAAACTCTGGAAAATGTCCAGACTCAATTTTCCAGTGTGCGTGTCTGAAAACGACTCATTTCTGCACCAGTATGACGCCCCAATAAGTTTCTCCGTCACTGTGGAGGCCAAACCTGCGACTCTGGACAAAAGAAATCTGCACACCCACATCCAACCTGCTCCCTCCTGAGCTGAACCAGGTCTTAAGTGATGAGCGAAGGGGCTTAAAGAATGGAAACGGTGTGAAAAACTCACTGACAGCATTTGAAATGATGTACCTACTGTAGTGGAGGCCTGTTTAAACATCTTGACAGGATTACAGCGGAGTTAAACTGCTTTGCGGGCGCAGTTAATTGAAGCGGATGAGGTTTTTAATAAAGCGTGCAGTGTTAGCAGCTGACAAATGGCTCGGCGGACACACAGGGGAAATTGCATTTAATGGCATCAGGTATGTGCTTTGCTGGAGCTTATCACATTACACTGGTGGGTGCACACATACATGCACACACACACACGCATGCATAAACACACGCACCCGACTCTCACCTTCATGTGTGTGTGTGTGTTTGTGTTTGCACGTGGATCCAACACATTAATTTACACTTACCTGAGCCAGTCAAGGTGTTTCCCCTCCTGTGCATCAAATAGGTGGTGAGCTACATGGAGGTTGTTGGATGGATCAACAGAGACGCATCCAGGACCTGTTAGTGTCACCGAAGGACTTTCAGGTTCTGCTCAGGAGGATTCAAACATGATTAGAGTCGAACCGACGTGTGGCGACTTGATTTAAATACTTTTAAATGTGAATCTGACTCCCGACATTCTCCGGAGACGCTGTATGTGTGATGCAAAGGCTCTCGGTGAATTGTTGCACCTTGTGAAGTCCTATGAGGCAAATCGTGGTCTGTGACTTCGAGCTGTAGAAAATGAATTGATTGATCGATTGAGTTAATGGCTCTTTGTGGCTGAGCCTTCTCCGAGGTTTGGAGGAGCTCGTAGATTTAAAAAATGCTGTGATCATCTTTGTCTTGTCTATAGCAAATTGCGTATCTTGGGTTTTTGCCTTGTTGGATGTGTGGCTTTTTCTTTTCTTTTACAAATTACTGACATTTTATGGACCAAACCGTGCAAAAGGAGATTCGCTGCAGCTCCAGCCTTGTAAATACATTTTAGGATTATTCAATAAGGTCAGAAGCCAGCAGAGGATCATGTGATCTATGAAAAGTATAAAAAACACCAACGTGCAGCGTTTTGTGCGAATGATTCCGCTAAGAAATGTTTACTCCTACGTGTGAAAAGATCAGTCCTCCTAAATGTCAACCCCAGGGAGGGATTTCCTTTAGTAAGTGCCCTCGCCTGCATGTACGGCAACATTGCAGCAATCAGTGTAAATTAATAATAAGTGAATCAAAGTGCTTAATTTAATGGAGGCTATGAAAGATTAATACCTGACATTATCCAGACTGCTGTGCTGCAAGAGGAACCACCCATGCCCGAGGTAAACCAATCACAGTTCTATGAATATGACATTAGACACATTGATGTGATGTGTTCCATCAATGTCAGCCCAGGTCTGGTGTTCAGAACGTCTGGATGGAAAGTCCACTGAGTGTGACTGGTCTATTTCTGTCTCCTCTCCCCCCCTCCCTCCCTCCCTCCCTCCCTCCATCCTCGCTGGGTCTAGAGGCGAGAGATCAGTTCAGGGTGGAGAGGAGCTGGTGTTTGGCCTGAGGGGGCGTTGGACACAGATTCTGTCATTGTTCCACAGCTGCCACTCCGCCCCTCCCTCCCTCCCTCCCTCCCTGGCCATCCTCACCTTAAGGGCGTCCCCTGCTACCCCGCCTTCCTAATGAAGAGTGACACGCGTCCGCAGGATCTGATCCAGTCTGAAACCAGGCCTCCTCTGCTGTGTCTCTTATTATTGAGTGCACTGGCTCACACTGAGTCGCGGCGATGAGAGCGCCAGATACCCGAGAGGCGTCGCTCCCAAATCAGAGGGGGGAGCTCAAAGGGCAGATGCAATTGTATGGAATTGTGAGGACCTAATTGTCTTTATTCATGAGCCGAGTGATTGATATTAGGAGAAAATGAGACACTCTAATTGTCCTCTTATATCTGGAATTTCTTGCCGAGCCGCACTCTGGACGCGGTGCATGTATTGTGTGTGTGCACGAGCGGGTGAGATATCAAACTGACAACTCCTAAAGGGCATCTACGCAGCGGTCTGCCGACGTATCACTTGAAATAATTCGTGTTGTCCTTTCTGACAGTTTCTTGGCTTTGTGGCATCCAGACACAAAATAAACAGGAGGAAATTGATACACAACCTCTGAGGACACACGAGCTTCCGTTAAGGCCAACGTGCAGAGGTTATTCAGACACGTCATGGAGAAGGACTTTAATACTCCACTCACAACAACAATAAATGTATCCTCACAATTACTTTTGTGTGTCTGTGACCTTATCTTGTAATTACCTTGACACCAGACTCCCTTCTGGATCCAAATCCTCAAGATGGCGACATTCGGGATGTTTTAGCCTCAGGTCTGGATAGCGGGAGGAAGTGGAAACGTGTCGTCCATCTTGGTTGACAGTCTGGTGGAGAATAATCAGAATTTGGCCCTTTAGATTTATTTAAATGTTCAGACTTTAAAGTTATTGGCACTTTAAAGCCAGCCCCACAGATGTTAGTTCTCGGCTGTAGCTCCGGACATGGCTGTTATGATCGGTAACACGTGTAATACT
>NC_083658.1:2815026-2877526 GCF_963576545.1 Limanda limanda | reverse complement strand
GCCTGTGGGATAGAACTATCATGGTCTCCTCTTCCTCTTCCTCTTCATCACCTCTCCTCTCCTCCCCTCCCCCATCCAGGCCAGCTGAGGCTACACCTGAGCCCAGCCACTGAGGCCCCGACCCCAGCTGACCCACCACCAGGAGGAAGGAGGAGGGAGAAGGTGCGAGTGGAGGGAACAAGAAATCAAGATGAAGCTGCAGGTGAAATACTCCTCTGGTGTTTTAACGGCAGATTTTTACACTGACTTAGATGAAGAGAATTATCAGTAATTTCTCTGTGAAGCAACTGCTTACCTTGACTAATTTGAACTAAATTCACATGCAGTTGACTTGATCAAATGCCACAATCAACCCACACACACACACACACACACACACACACACACACTGATGGACACATACAGAGCAGCTTGTTAAGTCCTCCAGATCTTTGCCCCCGGCGCTTTTTGTTTTGTGTTTTCCGAATTAATTGAGCCAACGCTCAAGTGTGAGGCCAGATGTCACTGCGACCTGTGGGGATTATTAGAAATCTGTTTCCCTCATTGTTTATGTGGATCTCTTCAAACCACAATCCCCCCCCGCGCGCTTCCCACTGAAGTTCCACTGAGAGAAAGACACTTCGAAACCAGATTGCTAATGTACGGAATTACACCGATGGACACCGAGTGCAAATATCGACATGTGGGACATTCTGGGACTTTTCTGTCCCACCTCCAATGGCCGTGGCCTGCGCCCAATGGCCACCAGGGGCCCCCCCGATGGCCTCCCGGTTTGGCCCAAACAGCGCCACGCTCCTTGGCAGAGCTCTGGGCCTAATGAACTCATCAGCCAGCTGGAGGCCATGGACACAGGGACTGGGGCCACTCGGGGGGGGGGGGGGGGAGGTGTGGGACCGAAGGGAGCGAGAGGGCCAGGGGGCTGAAGGTAAAGGAGTAGGAGGTGTGGGGCAGCTGAAGGTAGCTCACCAACAAAGTAAATGAGGCAGGTGCGGCTTCAGAGGGGTGTTGGGGGCCAAGGGGGGGGGGGGGGCGGGGGGGGTCAGACGCCAGGAGGAAGACATGAGGGAGGCTGTGGAAAAGGAAAATGTAGGTCTGTGCTGAACAGGAGGAAGACGAGGACGGGATTCATCTGGAGGAAGAATCTCAATCAACCCCTAACCCTGATACTGTATATCCAGAACTTATCATATGATCGAATAAGACTCTGACTCTCTCAAATCTTTTCTCTTCTTATTTGACCCAAAGAATAAAGAAGAGGTTTTTGTTTTTTGTGTGAGAACCCAGCTGGATACGACCTCCTCTTGCTCTCTGAAGCCATCTCACTCATGTCAGCATCATCGAGGAGACGCTATCATCTCACTGCTCACTCCCGAGTGTGTTTCTTCCTGCTCCCAGTGACTGTGTGTGTGTGTGTGTGTGTGTGTTTGTGTGTGTGAGAGAGGGAGAGAGGGAGAGAGGGAGAGAGGGAGCACCTTTGTGTGTCCATATGTGTCTGGGTGGCGTGGAGCGCGCTGGGCGTCCTGCTGGGAGCACAGATGGTGCCGAGGCCTGCCGCAGCATCGCTGACGACGGCCACATTCTCACATGGGACCCCCAGCTTTCTGGATCCCACACCTCCTGTTCAGGCCTGAACCAACACCCCCCCCCCCACACACACACACACACACACACACACACACACACAAGGCCAGGGTCCGGGCCACTGCCTCTTTCGTTACCCTGGAAGAAAAGACAGAACACAACACATGGACAAGTTGGCTTCACACACTCGTCCCTGTGCGTGAGTCTGTGTCGCCGTGACGATGCAAACGTGGGAGGAGCCCACTCACATCACTGTCATCGCATTCTGAGGCTAAATGATCAGTCGCCACAACTTCCCCTCTCTCCTCTCTGTGCCTCTGTGCAAACTGCACTTCCCCTCTCTCCGTCTTCATTTTCTCTCTCTCTCATTTGTCTCCTCCACGTCCTGTCTTCTCTCTCTCAGGTCCCTGGTTTCCTCCCTCTCTCACAGTTGCCCCCTGTGGCTCGCCGTCCACCTCAGAGACGCCTCGTACATCTCCTGACAAAGTGACTAATCCTTCCCATTTCACAGCTCCATCCCACTGCTCCCTGGGAATGTTGTGTGTCTGTGTGTGTGTGTGTCTGCGGTGTGTGATAGGTGACAGGTGGGAATATGTCACCTGAGTTCAAGGTGTTCTCTTGTTGCTCAGACAGCTGCCGCGTCTCCTGGGCGCCAGCTCATTACAGAAATAACTTCATTACAGACGTTGCAACACTTCCTGACATCTTCTTTAAAATTATTATATTTTCATATCTTTAAAGATCTCCACTTTTTTTCTGTAGCCTGGAATTAAAGATGTTTCCTTGTATTTGAAAAATCCGGCTTCAAATATTCATCTTATTACCTGAGAAACTGCAATATTAGGCCTCAGCTGGATTGGTGATATAAGCACTAGAATAATAATGTGCTTCCTGCCTGTGTGTCTGCTGGTTCTTAATGGTTACAGGAACCAGTCTTATCCCAGACTACACTCATGTTCTTCAAGTGGAAAATATCACCTTAAATAACTAAAACAAGCCTTTTTTCCAACAAAAGAAGCTAATTTTCATATTTTATGCCTGAATTTACAAACTTATCTGCCGGCTTATTAGCAGCAGCAGCATTGGTCGTGTGTGTGATCATCTCAGGGTCCGAATGATCACAATGATCCAGTTTCTGTTTCATGTCGCCTCAGTATGTTTTGTGAAGCAGATGCAAAACATGTATGTTGTATAATCATATAAACCAACGCAGCAAAGGCTTTTACCCTCATCCTCATGACCAAACGTGTGGTGGTCCGGAGACCCCCGCCGCCCTGCTGCTTGCCTCCCTGTCTCCAGAGTCAGTACATCAGCTGTGGGATGTAATTGCAGCAGGCACAAACAAAACAGCCTTGGAGGGGTCCTTCATGTCTTTGGCCAAGGGCCTTAGAGAATGAGGAGGGGTCTGGGCGACGCAGACCTCCGAGCATAGACCGTCTCCACCTCTCCGTCTGCGGAGCAATTAGTTGTGGTGGTGTGTGTGTATGTGTGTGTGTGTGTGTGTGTGTGTGTGTGTGTGGGTGTGTGTGTGTGTGTGTGTGTGTCAGGACGCCTCTGTCTCCTGGTCCTGACATGTCTCTGATACACCCCGCTGTGAGTCTCTCTGTGTCACACACACTGCACGGACCCGGTCGCAGCCCTGGGCGAGCTGTCCGTCATCTCACACACAAACGCACATTCCCTCTCTCTATCCCTCTCACACACACACATACACACACACAGACACACACACAAACACACAAACACACACACATGTTTTTAGTGATTATGGTCCTTCTGGCACTGTTGTAGTACTTCTCTCTCTATTGCTCTGATAGTGTGTGTTTGTGTGTCTCTCTCTGTGTGTGTGTGTGTGTGTGTGTGTGTGTGTGTGTGTGTGTGTGTGTGTGTGTGTGTGTGTGTGTGTGTGTGTGTGTGTGATGGCAATAAGCACAGTGGTGGCTGTAGGCCACGGCAAGTCATCCGTGCTTCCCCTTATCGTTTTAATCACCTCGTTAGGCGCAGCTAGTCTCCACACTTACTGGCCACCGTCCCTCCTCTGGAACCGTGCCCTCCTGACCCGATGCTGGTGGCGCCACCAGGCACACAGATGCATGATGGGAGGAGGGAAGAGAGAGGACAACTTCAGATCAAGTTTAAGCTTTGGAGATGCAGGTTTATGTCAATATGCCAAATGTACATATAGGGAGCATCGCCAGCCCATAAATCGTTGTTATTACACCACTTGAAATGTTTAAAATGTCATCATTTTTTTGGGGAGCGCTACAATCTTCGTCTTTGCAGATGTTGCAACAACAGGCAGAAGAAGTTGGATTGAAGCTGTAACAATGAATATATGAAAAATATATCTAATAATTCTGCATTACGCTAGACAGATTCTCACACTCTTCTCACTCCTGTTGAAGTTAAAGTATTTTAAAAGAAAAATCCTCATTGATTCTGAACTGAGTCTTTCTTAACGGACAAAAGAATAAAATAAATTCAGTTAAAAAAAATAATAATTAGAGTGCTTAAAATTGACCTGGATCTTTGATGTTTTGACTGAAACCTCTTGTTGAATAAGTAGAGAATTTTTCCACTTGTAGTCCTTTTTTCCATAAGTGTGGTGATAAAGAGTCAACTTAAACCATAATGTGGGATTCCTAAAAACATTTTTTAACATCAAGGAATCAAATAAGAAAAGAAAAATTAATTTAAATGTGATGGGATGCAGCTGAAGTTGCTCATCATATTTACAAAAATGTGTATATTTGTTTCCAAAGGATCAAAGGAAACAAGTTTACTCTTTAGGCCTGTTTGGGTTTCTTGTATTTTTCTCTACCTCTCACTTCAGTGATTAATATCTAAACCCTTTGCAAAATACATGACTTGTGACTTTAAGGCCTTGTATCACATCTCCCTTCACCTCAACTTTGAAAACACCTGTTAGCTGTATTTTCAAATCGTCGTTATTCACAAAAAGAAACGTATTTATTTGTCTATTATTTATTTTTCCATCCCTCCTCCTGCACACACACACACACACACACACACATCTCTGCTTTTGCTTTGCCCACTGTGCTCCCATGGGAGAGGGAGCGCTTGAGGGCTGAGGGGTGTGAGGAGAGAGAGAGGGAGGTGTGTGTCTGTGTGTGTGAGAGAGAGAGAGAGAGAGAGAGAGAGAGAGAGAGAGAGAGAGAGAGAGAGAGAGAGGATGGAGGGGGCGGCGTTAGACAATACCATTCCTCAAACATATTCCGATCCCTCCGTCCCTGAAGTGAGCCTTTATTAGTCGGGATCGTTCGGATCTTATCTTATCTATGTGACACTCGCTGGAAGACAAGGCTGGAGGGCCACACAGAGAAGGGGATTATCCGAGAGCTGCCCCCCGACCCGACGCGTCCTGACACGGGAGAGCCCCCCCTTCATCTTCCATCCTCCCAGGGTTGCACGGACGAGGAGCCTGGCTGCACTCGCACCACTATCTGTCCATCTTTTGTCTCCGCGTCGCTGCCTGGTCCCGCAGCATCAGCACCAGCAGCACCCCCCCCCCCCCCCACACCCCTCTCTCATCGGCCGATCTCCATCTCCAGCCTTTGATATGCAAAAAAACACTTCCCTGCTTGACGTTTGACCCCTCGAGTCAACCCCGCGGCTGAAACAAGTCGAAGAACCACTTTCTTGCTTTCCTTGTTTTCCTCTCGTTCCTCGACTCGTCTGATGAGTGTTGGTCCGCTGGAATATGAGTTAACTTGGAGTCGAGGCTCCGCTCAAGAGCGTCTTTAAGTTCGTTTCAAGACAAATCTGCACCTCAACTCTCTGTCAAGGTGAGTGACAAAAAAATACCTTTAAATAAATAAATCATATCCGCGTATATTCACTGGTTCGTTTAGTATAGTTTTTGTTATTGTTTTACTTGTTGCCTTTGATTTGAAATGTCATCGTGTAATTTGCCTTTGATATTTTGTATTTCTTCGTAACGGCTGTTTAAAAAGATGCTTAATACACTAATGTTATAATTATTATAATTATTAATACTATTTAGCTTCCATTTCTGTATTTGTGTATCCCATCGTCCAGCAGACGCCTCCTCTGCCTCCATGCTGTCAAGTCACTGGCCTCAGCCAAGCAGATGTGTTCATCACACTGTGACAGATGGCCAATTCTGATTATGTTAATTCACCAAAAAAGAGTAGAAGAAGAAGGAGAACAAGGGGGTTCTCCTTCGAAAATAGTCACAACTAAAAAAACAGAATTTGGTAAAAATTACGCATTTCAAATTCAAAAGGATCATTTGACATTAAACTTAAATGTGACACTTGAAGAATTGTTTTCTCGGTCCGTGTTTTAAGGCCTCGGGCTTTAATAAATTAACAATTCCTCAAATTTGAAGCCATTCATTATTTATGGAGTTGAATGTTATTATGCAATGATTGGATTTATGGGGGGTCCTGGCACCAGACACACAGCCGCTCAGGGACTTCTCCACCTGGGGCCTCGCGGTGCACGACACTTCTGTGGATGGGAGGATGCAAAACACATAAGAGAAATGCATTTTTGGATTTTTCATGATTTTTCTCAATCTAATAAAATCAATTCGCTCGTTTTGCTTCTCGCAGGTTCTTCACGGGAAAGAGAAAACCCAACACCGGAGAATCAAAATGATGCTGAGCCCGGACCAGGCCGAGTCGGACCTCTCCTGGACCCAGTCCGACCCGGAGACCATGCTCACCGGCCTCAGGTCGGCCGGCTGCACCTCGGACGACCCGACGGAGGGAGAGGAGCGAGCCAGGTGCAAGTCCGACCAGCCGCTGAGCCGGGAGGAGAAGCGGCGGCGGCGGAGGGCCACGGCCAAGTACCGCTCGGCCCACGCCACCCGGGAGCGGATCCGGGTGGAGGCCTTCAACGTGGCCTTCGCGGAGCTGAGGAAGCTGCTGCCCACCTTGCCCCCCGACAAGAAACTCTCCAAGATCGAGATCCTCAGACTGGCTATCTGTTACATCTCCTATCTCAACCACGTGTTGGATGTGTGAGAGCCCCCCGGACCCCCCGGGGTGACCGGTTGGGTTGCTGCTGGACTCCAGAGGCCATGCTGGCATCAGCTGGGTATGGCATTGTTGACGGTAGAGTCCTGCAGGAGAAAAGCACACATGCGGTGTTTTTATGAAAATTCACCCATGCACAGTTTTTTGGGGAATGTGCAGAAAATGCATTTCAGAGAAAAATCCAATATGGCTCAATATCTGTGAGAGTTTTAGGGCAACACCGTGAAATAACAGAAATTAAAAATGGTCCTAAAACACCCTGGATACTGGGACTCTGCCATACCTCAGCTGTACATGTGTGAGTCCAATGTTGTTTCTGTTGTGTGTTTTTATTGATGGCAGTGTTGGTGCAAAGTTGCTCCAAGTAAAAAAAAAAAAAAGAAAGCCTCAACTTTCAGTCCCCGACCGCTCACTGAACAAAACAAAAGCAACAAGCGCACAGGCGTTTGTTTTAGATGCAATAATGACGAGAGGGATGGAGGAAGAGGAGGGGAAGGAGGAGGAAGGCTCGTCAGGAATATCAAGGATCTGGTTTTCAGAGAAACTTTCTTTTTCCACATTGAGTCGCCCCCGCCCCCCTTTTTAAATAATGTCAATCCTACATTTAAAGTCATAAATTTATATCAATAAAGGAGTGAGTCCTCTCATCGCTCTTTCAATTTTTAATTTCCAATGCTAAGAAAAAACACTTTCCCAGATGGAAATGAAAGGATGTAAACGACATAGCTGCTTTAGATCTAGTTTAGTTATTTTCCATCAAGGAATAGAAAAAAAAAGATTCACTGCGTAAGTGCCACTTATGACATATAAAATTGTGACCTTAATCATTTTTTAAAAAGTGTATGGGATTATTTATTTAATTGTGTTTAATATTTAAGGCTAATTTATTTATGTTGTTATCATAGGCTGGCGTCTCTTTTTGTACAAATGTATATTGTTTGTCGCTTCTATATTTTAGGCTGTGAAATTTGGAAAGTGATGGTGTTCTACTCTTGAAAAAAAAGGCACTTTCTGTTGATCCATAGCAAAACCTATTGTTTTCCATGTATGTCGTTGTTTTTAATTTATGGATTTATGTTGGATTTCAAATCTATTATTTATCAATAGCAAAACGATAAGCACTTCGAGATGGGGTCCAGCCCCATACATGTTTATATCCCTGATCTGTTGTGTTAAGAGGTTGCTCTGGGATTAAGAATTAGGCTGCTAAAAGAAAAAATAATAATTTACACTCAATAAAAAATTCTTCTTGACAGAATAAAGTCAAATCCTTTAGATTCAGAGTTAAACCTCTTTTTTTGCTGTGACCAAATAATAATAATAACGATAATAATAAGAATTTCGAAAAATACTCGTTAATTTATTATCTTCAATGTTTCTGATGTGATTATTATTTCCTGGTTGATTTATTTATCTGTCTCTGCTTTGTGTTATGAATTCAACAAGTAATTTTATAGTGAAGAAAAACCACATATCCTCTATCCAAAGATTTTCTGTCTCTTCAGGGTTGTGTAGCTACTTGTTGCTTTATGCAGATCTTTTGTAGTAGAGGTGTCGTGTGACAGCTGGTTTCTAATGGACAGACTTTCATATTTTCTGGTGTTATTTTGCATTAAAACTGAAAAACTTGGATAAAAACAACATTCTCCTGTTTTCAGATGTTTATTCTAAAGGGAATAAAGTTGTTTTTGACTTTGTAATGTAGTAAAAAAAACTGTGATAATAGCGACTCACGGAGATGAGTGATGGATGACGCTCATGTAGCGGGGGGGGGGGGGTCATGTATGGGCTGTTGTGATTACATGCGCGCATACACACGTGTACGCGCACACACGCACGCATGTACACAAGCATGCAGCCCAGTGCACACGCACACAATTTAGGGTGAGACACGTGCGAACCCAGTTTAGCATACAGATGAAAACTCACTTTACTTTACACACATAAACATGCACACACACACACACATGCACACACACACACACATGCACACACACACACATGCACACACACACACACACACGCATGCACACACACATGCACACCTCTCTATATCTCTCTCTCTCGCTCTCTCTCTCTCTCTCTTTATCTATCTATCTCATCCACACACACACACATGCACACATCTCTCTCTCTCTTCCTCTCCCTGTCTCTCTCTCTCACACATACACACACACACACACACACACACACACACACACACACACACACACACACACTCTGTTTCTCTCACCCACGTCCACTTACATTTAGCTGTAAACACACATGGGTTTAAACAGTGTGAGAGGAAATAAGTGCTAACCCATGCAGATAAAGAAAACTCACCCTGTACACACACATCTCTTTCTCTCTCTCTCACACACACACACACTCACTCACACACACACAGTGGTCAGCAGCTAAAGGCAGTGGTAGCCTACGTGTGTGCTGCTGGCTGAAAGGCTGTCTCCGTCCCCAGAGAGGGGGGGCAGGTGTTACTCCAGACGAGCCAAGACAACCAAATTACTGGCCGTCTGGCACCTCCCGTGGGAAACCCTGGGAGAGAGGAGGGATGGGAGAGATGGAAATTTATGAGCGGCCGAGTGTTGAGATGTAATATCGCCAAATGGTATGAGCGGAAAAGATCCAAATATTTATATTCATTTGTGATATATACGCCTCTTCCCATCGATTGTGCTATAAAAAGCTTGTAGCCCAGTTAGAGAACAGGGGATGTGGAGGATGTGTGAACGCTTTTATCTGAGCTACATTAGATTATCATGAGTGAACCTGGTTTTCTGCTCAAGCATGGGTGGCCCCGGCGGGAATCCAACCCCTTAGCCTTGAAATTCAAGAGTTAAGCTGCTCCAATTGAGCAACAGCACACATTATGTCCAACACACAGGATTATACACAACAAATACATCTGTATACCCACATTTATCTGTGTCCTTTCACTGTCGGGCAGCAGCTGCAGGGAGGTTTTTCTGTGGAGACTGAAGGTGGCAGGAAAGGTTCTTTCCTTTTCAGCTCAGGGCCTCCTGTGTCGTTTCCTTTCTTTTTTATTAGTCGTCTTCCAGTCTCCTGCCTGACTTTCTGGTTTCACCTTCAGCTACCTACGTTCTTACAATCAGTTTCCACATCCGTTATCCTGTTCACCATTCTTTTACATTCGTATACACTTCTCTTACCCTTTCATTTTAGTATTCTGTTTGTCATTTTCCAGAGTTGCAGCAGGAGATAGTCAATGTGTCTCACCTGTGTCTCACTGTCTCCCCTCTTCTTTTCGTGTTCAGTCCTTTAGTCTTTGAGTTTCTCAACAGCTTTTTAGTTCCAGCACTTTGTTATGTTCAGCTGCTGTGTGTTTGAACCCTGATCTGCCTGAAGGGGTTTGATCCCTCTACAATCTTTCAGACTGTTGTTTACCGGGATTTACATTAAAGGCCTTGATCCTGTCCCTTTACCAACCGGCCTGGCAGGAAGAGTTCCAGAAAATGTCCGGAGCAACTGACTCGGTCGTTTGCTTTCTTAGATACAGCACATCTGGAGAATTTCAGGAAAATGTGCACAGTAAAGTGAATATCTGAATATTCTCTTGATGGGTGTTGTTTTGTGAGGGGGAAGTGATGTTCTAAAAAACACCTGCAGTCATGTAGACAAGCTGCTAGTTCTGGTTCTTTCCCTCTTTCTTCGCGCTGTTGTTTGTGTAGATTTTAGTCGACTCATTAAGCCGCAGGACACGTGTTTCACTAAAGTGGGAAATTTCCACCTTCCCATGTCTCTGTTGTATTTGTGCGTCGTCACGTTGACACTAAAACTTACTTTGTGTTCTGTCTGAAAACAGAAACGTGACGAGTCTCCGAAGGCAGCGGATTCACTGTGAGGGTCATTTGTCGTACAACGCTCAAACCGGACAGGTCCAATACTTCCTCCCGCTCCAGCAATGCGTTTACAAGTAGAACACGAAAGAAAGGAAGAGAACCCCAATATGTCGCATCAACAGATTGCCGTCTCCAGAACACAAAACAAGATCTGCGATGCTGGCAGGGCACGGAGGCAGACTTCTGCTCGAGCTTATTGAATGGAGGGGTCCATCTGTACACGGCTGTGAAGCACTACAAGGCCATTTGTGCTCCTCATCCCGAAAGCTTCCGCAGCATCAGTCCTCTTCAGTTTATTCTTTACAAACCCCCAGAAGGGGCAGGGGAGAGGAAAGTGACAGGCGAAGCCCAAACTGCTGAGGGCACTGAACAGCCTGGCTGACAGTGTGGCCGGTGTGTGTTTTCCCTGTGTGTGTTTGTGTGTGTGGGAAAGTACCACGTTTCACCAAACCCCCCCCCCACCCCCCCACCCTTATGGGCTTATGTAACGGTGGAGGCCGAGGAGTGACCATATGTCAGGAGGTGCACGCAGACGGCAGGGGATTATGCAGCAGCCATTATCAGCGTTTGGACATCCTCCTCATCATCATTCAGGTACACTCAAAGCCAGGAGGAGCACACACACACACACACACACACACACACACACACAAACTAGTCTACACACCCATTTAATTCTGAGAGCTCCCTCGCTCTGTGTAAATTGGATGGGGAGATGGAGTATGACAACAAACAGCCATATGTTCACAGTACGAGGAACAACATTTGGGGCTTTTTGTGCTGCCTCATTTTTTGGCCCTCTCTTTTATTCTCCACCTCGCCGGGTATCATGCAAGTCTTCATGTTCAAGGCGAGAACTCCTGCACGCCCCTGTCCTCCTCCCTTCCCTCTCTCATGGAGGTGTGTGTGTGTGTGTGTGTGTGTGTGTGTGTGTGTGTGTGTGGAAGCACAAAGCCCGGTCCATGTGTTGAAATGCAGCCCCCGGGATGGGCCGTATTATCCCTGCCTACTTCACCAGCAGGGTCCCGGGGCTCGAGCTGGCTCGTGGCCCTTTGTCTCCAAACAGATGGAAATGGGCAGAGGAGCGGACAAGTGGAGAATCAGAGAGGAGGAGGAGGAGGAGGTGGGGGAGGAATAGAATGGACCAAGAATGGAGAAAGGGGAGGGGAAGGGGAGAAAGAGTCAGTCTGTTCTCATTAAGTGCTGCATTGAAGGCAACGTCCCCCCACAATGCGTCAGCAGCCGTGGCCGGGCCCCCCTCTCATTCAGACTCACGCTCGGACCATCTGTAGCGCGGCCCTGTCAGAAGGTGTGTGTGCATGCATTAGGGCCGCGGCGCCCGGCCCAATCTGCTGAGTTAAAACGCTGACATTCATTGGGCTTCAATTTGGTTAAGATCTCTGCACAATCCAATTGCGGGGCCCTTTGTTGGTGACGCCTCAGTGGTTGTGAGTCACTGTGAGTCATGAGGTGGGTTTATTCAACATCCTGCTGTCACACACACACACACACACACACACACACACACACACACACGATTTATAATTACTGAATCCCCCCAAATATTTCATCATTCTCCATTTTATCATGATTAAAAAACAGAATAGTTGCCATTGGGCCTCAATTGATGGCTATTTCCAGAAATGAATATTTTCCTGATGGACTGACGAATCATTTGCTTTATACAATAACAGGAAAGATAGAGATACTCAGTTTATTATCGTAAAAGACAAAAAGCTTCATATCAGAAGGACACCAGTGGATTTGTTTGCTTAAAAATAAAGAAACTTCTCATCATTTATCTGTTTGTGTTTCTTATTAACTTTAGTTTTGCTTCTGACTCTTTCTTATCTCCACTTTCTATTTAAAATGCACCAATGTGATGTTTTTCTTGTCTCCTCATGTATTTGCAGGGAAGCTCAAACTGCCAGGAGGTCCCAGGGCAAGAGTGAACTGTGGGCCGCCGACTAAACAAAGTCAAACAGCAAAATCCGGCTGTTTTTGGTTATTAACCAAACCTTTAAACACAATATACTTGAATATAAAAGTTACTTATCTGCGCATTTATTTATGATCTTGCTGCTCCAAGTATCAAAGGGGAGTTAGTTAAGCAGAGAGGAAACTCCTAAATCCAGATTCAAATGTCTGATTCTGGTTCGAATTCCTGAAAATTCTGAAATCCAGCTTAGTTTTTTAAGTAATTTATCTAAAATCCAGGATTGCAATACAATGAAAAGCCATTAGAAGTTGTGTTTTGCACTTCAGGGCCTCCAGTTGTTTTGCATCTTCACATTAACACCATGTTTGTCGAGCTTTCATTCTTTCCATGTGCACAACCCACCGTCAAACACATACGTTAAAAAGAAAAGAAGTCATTTTGGGCCTTTGAGCCTGATTCGTCACAGCTGCTTGAAACAGGCCAGAGAATCTCATCTGGACGACTGGAAACTCTTGAAACTCATTCATCTCTCTCTCTCTCTCTTTCTCTGCGTGTGGTCTCATAAACGACACCTCGTCCCCTCTTCGTCTTCATTTTTACATGCTTTCATTTTTCTCCTCTATTTACCAAAAAGCGCCCTAAACTCATAAACTCCGCGTCTTTGGGGAGGAATCCATCCATCTTCCGGACACCAAATTGAATTGATATCTCCCCCCCCCACCTCCTCCTCCACCACCTACCTTGCCTTCCTCAATAGGAGCCATCTGCACTCCCCGCTTTGAATAAACTTGAGGAACTGTCAGCACGTGCTGCGGCTGCATGGCCACGTGCCTGCCGGGCTCCCATTCAGCTGTGTAATGTGATTTCACTGCAGCTGATTGATTCCCACACCAGGGCAGAGGGCTCTTTTGTTAACTTGGAAATGCTGTTTGGATTTTTAAAATGTGTTTTTAATTCATCACTTACATTGATCAACTTTGTATTTTTAACCTGGAGGTGAATAAATTGCAGAATAAACTGGATGGTGAAAACACAGCTAACTGTAAAAAGTCCATTTAAAGCTTTATTTTTTATTTTAGATACATTTATATGTAACCTACAATAATAATGATGGTCATGTCTGACAGATGGAATAGTTTGAATGTGCATTTTAAAACTTTCAGGCAAAGTAATGACGAAAAGTGGCCACATGGGGGCGCAGTAGTATATTAAGTATGAAGTTTGAGGGCAGCAAATGAACACGAGTGAAAAATATATTTATTTATATTCGACTGGGAAATAAAATGAGGAAAAATTAGCAAATAAATCAGGAGTTTTGTGAATTTTAATTCTCTTAATGTAACGGGGTTAATTATTGGTGACGTGTTAATTTACCTGACGGCAAGGGGGAGTCTATTTAGGTGTGTGTGTGTGTGTGTGTGTGTGTGTGTGTGTGTGTGTGTGTGTGTGTGTGTGTGTGTGTGTGTGTGTGTGTGTGTGTGTGTTTTGTGATGTGTGCCTTTTCTTGGGCATCTTTGGTGTTAAATGTGTTGTATGGTAGATAGGTTCTAGCCTGTAATGTCTTGTACCACCTCCACCACTCTCTGATTTTGATGGTACTCCTGTGACTCTTAATTGTCACTGTTTTGTCGTGTTGCAGACAGGATATGTTGAAGAAGAGGCTGACTCGTGATTTTCCCCAGCTGGTGTTTCAAATCCCCACCAAGCGCAACGTCTGCGAGCTGGTTTTTGCAGAGACTCTGTCAGCAGATACACTCGTGGACATGCTACCTTCTCCATCAGGTGGGGAAACCACACTTTCAAGTGAGTTGAGCCAGATAGACGGTGAGACTGAAAAAGGGACAACAAAGTGCCAAACAACACAAGCGGACGCAAGGACACTATATACAGCGGCGTTGCTCTTAAAAAGACATCTTAGAGACACTCCAGGCATGTCATGCCCATGGCCTCCAACTTCAGAACATTTGAATGTCACTGAAGCACAAACTGTTCCCCTTGCACTATACAATGTAGTTAGCTGGATTATAGGCGTCACTGAGGAGCCAACACTGGATCATTATGTCAACATTGCTGATGACTTTCATTTGAAAGTGTCGTCTGTTTGTCAAGACATTGTGTACCTTGCTTCCAAGGGCCGTAATCAGACACCTAAGTCCTTGACTTTAGGTTTAACTGTTCGACATTTAACAGGATCATCACACATTCTCTGGGTGTGACTCCACAAGTGCCTTTTATGGCAAAGGAAAAAGAAAGACATTTTCTGTTGCATGTGAGAGAGATGAGTACCTTAAGGCTTTTAAAAGTTTAGGTAGTAGCTTTAACTTGGAGCAGTCAACATTTTCAGTTTTTTGCAAGTATGTGTGCCACTTATATGATCAGCCAGCTGCCGAAAATGTAAATGAAGCTAGGTACAAAGCTTTCTGTATGGCATCATCAGCCTTGCCAGAATTATGCATTCCCCCTACTACTGATGCCCTTCATCAGCACTGCAAAAGGGCAAACTACCAGGCTGCAATAATGAGGTCCTGTCTCAAAGAAAATATAAGTGCTCCATCACCTGCTGGATATGGTTGGCAAATAGAGGATGGGACCTTGCAGGTCACCTGGATGACCAGAAATCCGGCCCCTGACAGTGTTTTGCATGTGGTACACTGAGACAGGCAGATGTTCCTGTTTTTCTGCAGGATTGTGTTGTACAGACTTATGTCGTTGTTGTTGTAATGGTGCCAACACAAAAGAAACTGATGTACTGGAAGATAACTGTCCTGACACTGACAGTGAGGACTGAGTGTCCTTAATCTGTTATTCATTATTCTGTTTTGTACAGTTTTATATATCATATTTCATATTTGTAATAAAGATTGTTTTTATGGTTGATCAGTGTTTTCATTTGTGGAAGAATGAATGAATGAATGAACGAACAAATGGTCATTGGTATAAGTACAATTACTGCCTTTTATTGACACAAGGAAGGATGTTTATTTGTAACATACATAGAAATACTAACGTAAAGCATGTAGTGAAATTTCGTTTGTTGTGCAAGTGTGAAAAAAAGTGTAATTGCAGTTTATATAGTCATTGTATTTGTTCAGGATACGGAATGTTTGAGGAAAGAAGCTCCTCCTCAGTCTCTCTCAGCGCGTCTGCTCCCATAACGCGAACTACGCGCTGTGCGTAGGGCACCAAGTCCTGAGGGGGCGCCAAAAAATAGGCAACTGAAAAATCATCAGTTATAATAATTATGTAGCCAAGCGTTTAGTTGTATCATAGGTCCGGCCTCAGCACACACGTTTATTCTCTGCTCACTTTGCAACTTCACTCATCACAGAACCCACTTCCTTTAAAACCCCCTTTCAAAATAAGAGTCACTACCAACAACCCGCTTAGAACAGGAAATACAAATCAACCCTCGACAATAACGTCATTAAATATAATAGCTTACAATTATAATGCCGATATTATTTCAGTATAGAAATATCAGGCACCTTTTAGGCATGTATATCACAAAACAGGCAGAACAAGAGATATATTTAATTGCTCAAAAAGTTACGATGGTTCGTCAATGGTTAGCCTATGCATACACCTCGAACTAGCTGACGTTATTGCTAATGTTAGCACACTCAAATATGTTATAACTTAGGTGCAAGCTAAATTGAGATTTTACTGTTAAACATTATGCATTTTACAAGTAGGCCTAACTGTAGCCAGCTAGATGTTACTTTACTTTACATTCTATTATGCTTTTATATTAGATTAGATTTATCAAACAGTTGATAAATAAAGGGAGAGAGCACCCTGGCTGCATGCTTACAGTATTAAATGTATATAATTTTTTCGGTATAAGATTCTTTGTTTGAATATTTTGATTTTGGACTTTACTTGTATGTGTCTTTTAGCTGTTCTACATAGTGTGTTTACAAAGTTAAGTAAAATTGTGTACATTTTAATGAATCTTTATTGAAGAAGATTGCTAACTTGCACACTTCTGCTTTAACGTTTGTATTTATGGATGACTATTTAATTTCTATGAAGATTTTGCACAGCCCAATACTTGTGTGTATGTATGTTTTGGCTGTACTGTGTTTACAAAGTAGATTTTCCTTTTTCGTTTTAATAAAATGTTAAACTGGCAGAAACAAACGTTGGGGGGGATTTCTTCAGTGTGTGCGGTGTGTTCACAGTCCATGTTCGATCCTCAGTAAGGTGTATTCCCAGGTATGTCAAACTTGATCTAAATGACTTAACATAAACATAATCATTATCGTATATTTGCCTCAATGTTCTTCTTGGACGCGGCTTTGTATACAGCACTGTTTAGAATCCATTTGGCCCACTTTTGAGGACGTTCGGGTGTTTTCGAATCTAACCATGGGAGCCGCCATGTTGCTACTGTGTTGACAAAAAGCAGCTCCCTCATTGGTGTAGAACGATCACGTGTCGAACCGTGCCACCACTCGCTACCAAAATCCTGTTACGCTCTGAAGAAAGTAGTTCTGCATAAAACATACACGCAGCGACAATCGACTGGAAGTTCAGCGACGAACTTTTGTTGGGTAAATTAGCACGACTCGTTCTTTTTTATGAGCTAAATATTGTGTAGATGCCAACGTGTGGAGCGGGATGAAACGATAACAGGGTTCACCTTACTGCCTATCTCTCTCTCTCTCTCTCTCTCTCTCTCTCTCTCTCTCTCTCTCTCTCTCTCTCTCTCATATATATATAAAATGTTATGATCGAAGTGTTATTTATTACGTTTATTTCATGAAATGATTTAAATAAAAGTTAACTTTAAAGTAAAAAAAAAAGTATCTCTCTCTCTCGCTCTCTCTCTCTCTCTCATATATATATATAAATGCTATGATCGAAGTGTTATTTATTACGTTTATTTCATGAAATGATTTAAATAAAAGTTAACTTAAAAGTCAAAAAAAAAAAGTCTCTCTCTCTCTCTCTATAGCTCTCTCTCTATAGCTCTCTCTCTCTCTATCTACCTGTCTGTGTAGGGGTATATTCTACTATAATACTCTGTAATACAGTGAATACTGTGTACATGATTTATTTGTGTCATGTTTTGTCTCTTGTTTGGAACAATAAAGTTGATTTCATGTGACCGGGGTTCTCCTCCCGTGCTGAGCACGGCCCCCTGGCGGCAGGTGTGGGTAGTGCAGAGCCGAGGCTCAGCCCCCTGGAGCTTCCTGAGGACCGGACCGATCCGCTGCTTCTCCCCGCTGCTCACACCTCCACGCCCCGCCAGCTGCGGGACTCTCTCTGCTGCAGCCGCTGGATGCACCGTCAGCCACGGGAATCGAACCTGCACCGCCAGGGCCAGGTGAGTGTTGTTGTGTCCCTCACAGTCCTGTGTTGTACCTGGTTACACACACCATGAGAACCAGCGCTGGTTCCATAACACGGAACACGCCCTGGACCTGCTGCGGGAACAACTTCCTCCGAACCGGGGTCACATCCCCGCACTCTCCCGCACCGACTCGTCCCCTGGAGCCGCCTCCGTGCTCACTCAAGTCCGCACTTCAAGTCCGCCTCACGGGCACTTCCGTGTGTCTCCGAGCCTGGAACTCCCGGAACCAGCGGAGGACAGTCCGCGGTGCTCCTCCCGCCGGACCGGAGCCGCAGTACCCGGCCACGGAGAGCCACAGCCCCGCAGTGATCCGCAGCCCGCCGGAGGAGGCTCCACAGCCGGATCCCTGCAGAGCACAACCCGCTGAAAACCAAGCGGGGTTCGAACCAGTTCTTCTGACGTGTTGTCAAAGTGAAGCCGGGCAGCGGGTGAGGGGGGGGGGGGGGCGGGAGGCCACGGGGAGAACCGGGGAGTTTCCTGGCTCCAGACCCGCCAGCCTGCCGGGTCACAGGTGGGGGCAGGCCTGGGAAACCTGCTCCGGAGCCGCCCGGAGGAAGTGCATACAAACCGGTTACAACATCATCAAACCTCCGCCTGTTTGCTCCAGCGTGTCACCGCAGCAGTTTATTACCTGTGGGACTCACTGACATGGAGAATAAGTCAGTTTCCTCCATGTGCTACTGCTGCACATGTATATGATTTATGATTTAATAACCTAAATCTATCTATCTATCTATCTATCTATCTATCTATCTATCTATCTATCTATCTATCTATCTATCTATCTATCTATCTATCTATCTATCTATCTATCTATCTATCTATGCATCCATCCATCCATCCATCCATCCATCCATCCTTCATATATAAATACCAATTATATATTCTTAATTTATGCATACTACACAATATTATATATTGTGTGGTATGCCATTTACTTTAATGTATGATGAAGTGTTTCAAACTGACCAGGACCTTGAAGTCGGAGCCCCGCCTCCCAGCACTGCGTTTTTCAAAATGTTCACATTCAGATATTTAACAGATTAGTTATTCACAACTCTATAATACAATATTAACACGATGAATAGGTTGGTCGCCCGCACTGTGACTACACACACATCTAACTATAAATACACACAGCTTATCTCAGATCTGTGGAGCTGTGTGAGGAAGCAGGGTACGACAGGCAGACATTAAACTGTGTCTGGAGCAATGTCTTGCCTCCATAAATTATGCAAGGGCGTCGTTATCGTACGGACTTTCATGTTCTGGAGGAACAAGCATCTGAATGTTGTGTGATTCCGATTCCCGTCCCAGGAGAGAGCGGCTGTGGTTGGCTCGACAGCTGCAGATCATATTGACAGCGATGATGAGGGCGGCTGTCAGGAGCTCTCACATGTGAGAGGTGTGTGCGTGCTTGAGTTTGGGAAGCGTGTGCTACTCACTGACAAAACACTTACAAAACACTTGATTTGACTCGTTCCAGGGGTAAAAAAGAATGTGGACATCGAAGTGATGTTTATTTTTTATTTGCACGCAGGAGTTATTCCAGAAACTGCAGCATGGGAGTCAACTCCAGCAGCAAACTGGTTGGGATCAACAGCTGGTTTGTTTCCTCACCACCAGTGACCCACGTCCTCTGGTTGCCTAGTAACAGCAGGTTAAGGTCAGATGTGAATCCCCCCCCCCCCCCCCAGGTAGATGCTTGTGCAGTGATTAGGGTTGCAAAATTCCGGGAATATTCAAAGTTGGAAACTTTCCACGGGAATTAACAGGAATATACGGGAATATACGGGAATTAACGGGAATAAACGGGAATAAACTGGAAATGTTGTGGGTAATTTATACTACCTGTATTTACCTTGTCATATACAGACATAAATATAAACATTTTGTTGTGTCATAGGCTGATTTGAGCCCTGAGGAAACTTTGGGCACTTGACTATATGCTTCTGCATCGTTGTGTCATTCTTAACATAGGTCTTTGCACAGTATTTGCAAATGTACACAGCCTTTCCTTCTACATTGGATGAGGTGAAATGTCTCCACACATGAGAGAGTGCACGTGGCATTGTTCTGTAGAATAAGATGAGAAAAAAGTTTGTAAAAAAACACTAATTCAATGCCAGAGATATAAATAGTTAGCCAAACAATTGGAATCGTCTGTAAAAATATTTTACAATTGATGGATAAATGAATGGAAATAGGCTAGATGAACAGATGAACAATCCTCAATCAGCATGCTAATATATTTTCCCAGTAATATCATGGAAACTTACCTGACTAGTCCTGCACACTACAGCAGGCCTCAATAGCCCTGCTGTAGAGTGAAGCATGCTGGGAGTTATCTGTGCATGTGATGGAAGAATGCACAGTGGAGGGTTGAAACTCAACGTTCCATACATCTTTAAAATAGAGATTTAAATTATGTTTTTATTGCTCAGCGTTTAATTTGCGTATTTTTTTTTTTCAAATTCCCAAAATTCCCGAGCTTAACTTCCCATGGAAAGTTTCCGGAAAGTTTCCGGAAATTTACCGGAAACTTTCCGCCCCTTTGCAACCCTAGCAGTGATACAAGGTGTGTTGGTCAGTAATAAGCAGCTTCCTCAGGAGGCTGTTGTTGCTCTGTGTGTTTTCACCGACACACGGGATGGAATTCCTCAGACAGAAAGTCCCTCATTTACTCCGTCATTGACAGCAGCACTGCGAGCATGTGACCGGCCCAAACTTCCACACCGACTGGTCATGTCCCCCCCCGTCCCGACTCGTCCTGTTCCCCCCCCCGTCCTGACTTGTCCTGGGACCCTCGCGCTGCTGCCTCCTCTCTCGTTGGAGTGAAATCTTTATTTTGCCTGAGCCGGTTGGTTTGAGGAAGTGTGTTATCACGGTGATAATAGAGGCAGTGCCACGAGGGCGTCATGGTTACGGAGGGAAGAGGCAGAAAGGGGGGGGGGGCACGCATTAACCCAGGAGGCTAATTTCATTTTTACGATCGATCAAAAACAGACGTGATCTGCAGATTGTGCTAAATGTCAAGTCACAGCTTCTCCACCCAGGAAACAAACATCGTATAATACTCCATTACCTCTAAATGCTGATGAGCTTTTAATTGCATCTTTGCTCTAACGGCCATTACTCCGAGACCATTTGTTGTCAACCAGCTCAGGCCTGGTGATTCCAATCAGGGTGCAGGAGAGAGGCGGTGGTTTTCCTTAACATTGGTCTCTTAATCACAGATTGTATTATTCTCTAAAAGGTGAGGAACGGTCGTTTCCCTGTGCTGGAAATCGAAGATGTGGAATAAAAGGCTGTGGGACTTTAGGGTTAATCACTGCTGAGTGTCAGGGAGCTGCAGGGGGCTTCACTTCTATTCTGCTGAAAAGGAAGAACAGATGAGCGACTTGCCTGAGAGGAGGTTTGGAATGAAAACATCACGGGTCATTTTCACTGGGTCGTTAGGTGCTTAATTTGCTGCTTCACACAGGAAGTGGAAGCACTGGTTGTGCTCCCTGCTTGACTCCAACTCAAGTGTTTCTTCAGAAGATCAGAGGCAGGGCAGCGACTCAGAGACGCTCGGTTAACGCTCACTGTTCCTCTCTTTGCTTCTTCTTCTTCTTCTTTATGTTGGTAGTCTAGATGCTGATGCTGCACCTTTTCCAGTTCAGCGTCATGACGTGCATTGAACTTCTGGGAGTTGGCGCATAAACATCCATGAGTGTTTGTGTATTTACTGACCTTTACATCTTTGGAGCAACGTGCAACTGCATTTTTTGATATATTGATATAATTATAATTACCGTGCAACAGTACAGTCCTTCCTTTATCTCCACTGTAATGTCTAACGAGCTCCCATGGTTTTATTCTCTAATTGGATATGCAGGCGACTCTCCCTTCTTTGTTTCCCTCTTTTCTCCAACTCAAAAGCAACCATGCATAATCTTTTGACTCCTGATGTCTCACGTGTTACATTTACTCCACAAAGCGTCCCCCCCACAGCTCGGGTGTCAACGTGTTGGTATGTTGACATGTCCACTCCGGCGGCTGACTTGAGTCTGGCCACGTGGCGCCGCTCGCCGTGTTTGTTGGACCTGATGTGAAAGGTGCAGCGGAGCGGTGCGGCTCGGGCTCCGCTGGCTCCAAGCACATGTCTCGTGGCTGCAGTGTAAAGTTGCTCCAGCTCTCTGCTCAGAGATGGAGCTATGTTCTCGGGGGATGATTACCTTCGTGTCCAGGAACCTGAATGTGGATTCTTGCTCAGTTCTTCACACCTTGTCGGGACATTTGCGTCTTTATTTTCTGCAGCTAAAAGTCATAACACCCTGGTGCTATGTTCAAGAAATCAAGGAATTTTTACGACAGTGTTGGCACTCAGAAAATTCTCGAAATGTATGAAATGAGCCCTCATGCTTGAGTGTCCTCTCACGCTGCTTATCAGGACAAGCAGACAAGCCGGCAGCTCAGCAGGGGTCTGGGATTACTGTGAAGAACCTGCCATGGCCCCCTCCCACCCAGTCACAGGGATTTCTATTTCAGCTTTGGATTCTCCCTGCAAACTTGAAGTGGTTCCGCTTTCCAATTTCCCCCGGCATGGCAAAGACAGAAACCACTTGTGAGAAGAACACCCGTGTATCCAGTTTCATGTGCACATAGAGCTCAGGGCCAGGCCTCAGCGTGAAGCATCTGAAGTAGTTAGAGATGGAGTGTGAAGATAGCGAGTCCTGCCTGTGAAGAGGAGAAGCACTGAAGTAGGAAATAATCAATCAGCTTCTAACACGGCTGCACTCTGACTGAACCTGGCCCACGCACTCATTCAACCCTATTAATCCCTCATTTAGCCACATGCCCTTCTTTTAAGAGGATTAACCAGGTGATGGAAAGGCCTCTGTGATGGTGTCCAGCTTGTTCAGCAGCCGCTAGTTAATAGGTGAATTCCTGCAGTAAAGCAGAAGGCCTGGGTTAACAGCTGGGAATTATCCCACAGTTTTAAAGTGTGATGCTTTGGCAAATATTCGCTTTCTTGAAAGACGACAAGCTTTAAGAGGTTTCGGTGATAAGGGCCGACGCTGGTGTTGATTTGACATAGATAAAACTGTGATTTAGATGTCATGTCCTGCCTCTTGCTGCTCTACAGGCTCCACCCCTCGCCTGTATGTTCCGGACATTTTCCTGTTTTTGTGAACGAGTCTGACTCTGTTCTTCATGGGTCACAGACAACTCTGGAAAATGCACTTTTTCCACGATTGCTCATGATCAGCCACGCTGCTGCTGGTGAGACTGCAGAGAACCAGTGTGAGGTTGATTCAGGTGTTTGAAATGATTTGCAGAAAGAGAATATATAAATATGCAGCTGTGCAACCTTCAAAGCATTTCCAGGTATCTGTGACAGTCCTGCAATCATGCATGTACACACACACTCCCAGATCTGCTGACACC
The DNA here is from genome assembly GCF_963576545.1 of Limanda limanda. Lineage (NCBI taxonomy): Eukaryota > Metazoa > Chordata > Actinopteri > Pleuronectiformes > Pleuronectidae > Limanda > Limanda limanda. The sequence continues at coordinate 2,854,333 of NC_083658.1, read as the reverse complement.
ACACTCCTCAGAAGTGGGTCATTCTAGATGTTATGTGCCACAGTGTAGTCTGGACCGAGTGATGTGTGTTTCCCTCCAAGACGCAGATAAGAAGTGTAGTTGCTCTGAGCGACTCTTCCCTTTTCTTCCCCCTGGGGTTGTGAATGCAGAGGAGCAGGGGCGTCTTGGAAGGGAGACGATTTGATCAGTTGCTACCGGAGCCATAAATCAGCTGTAAATCTTTGTGTGTGTGCCGGGAGCCTGGCCCGAGGGATTCAGTGCAGGTTTCACTCAGGACCAAAACTGCAGCTTCTCACTTCTTTTTCTGTTGTGAAGTTAAGAAAGCTTTAAAGAGTAGAAGAGGAAAAAGAATTAGAAGCAGTTTGCAGGATGGCTTCAGTCTTCACCTTGAAAACTTAACTGGGACCTGAAGCTTGAGACGGACAGACTCAAAGTGCTGGTGTACAGGGGACTGAGCACATATTTGATTTAGGTATTTTGAGTTGGTGTATTTCACGTTAACCATTTTTCATCTCGCCCGGAGGAGCCTGAAAGGTTGTGTGTGTGTGTGTGTGTGTGTGTGTGTGTGTGTGTGTGTGTGTGTGTGTGTGTGTGTGTGTGTGTGTGTGTGTGTGTGTGTGTGTGTGTGTGTGTACCTTACACAAGTGTGTTTACAACACGCCTGGAGCTCCTTGTGACTCACATCTCTCATTCTCTTCCACCCACAAGAGGGGGGGGGGTGGACTCAGACATGTGCTTTTAATCTGATAGAGCCAAATCTATCTCATTCAAACACAGCTCACATGGTATAGTGACACAATTAGGTGTTGAGGTAAAACAAGGACATCAGCTCTGTGCATGTCTTGTTATTGTAGTTAACATCACAGCTCTGAGACATTTCCACTATTTTGCACATCTGTGAAAAAGGATATTTTATTTCCACAGTGTTCGACACCTTCCTGCTCGTCAGTGTCAGGCTCAAATCGTCTGCTGTGAGTCAGAGACTTAACGCTGCCTCTGAACAACAGTCGTCAGCCACGTGGGAATAAGAGCAAATTTCTGTTTGGCGGCAGCGATGTTTCATTCACCTGGAACACTGAGCTGGAACGATCCCCCTGAGAGCCGCTGTACGGAGGAGAAGCTCGTGATGCAGCCGCAGATGAATCCAGGCACATAAGGAAACTTGTGTTTGGCAGCTGCCAACAATACTTTAGTAAAAATAGATGTGATGCAGAAAATAAGTGATTGAGTCTGCAATGCTCTTGTCTGTGCCAGACACAGACAGACGTGGGCAGTTTTCCCAGACATCCCACGTTTTGAATTTAAACCCCCTGTCTTCTCCGCCCTCCAGGTTGATGTCTCCTCACAGAGCGCCCCCAGGGTCGCTTTCAAGCCTGACTGCTGATCGCTCGCCACCTCTGTTAGCCTCTTGAGCGAGTCGATTGGTCGCCCCCGGCTCTGCGAGACAGCGCACAGGTTCCGCTGAGCCCTGCCTGGGCAGGACTGCTCCACCATGGACACTGAGTCCACCTACTCGGGCTATTCCTACTACTCTGGACGCTCCCGGGGATCCCACAGGCATGGGTAAGACTTGATCCTGCTCAATAATTCAGTTTCCTTCCCTCTCTGCTTCTACCTGGAGGGCTGGAGGGTTTTATGTAGTGTACTGTAATGTCATTTCAAAGACTGCTGATCTGTAGCTGAGCCTGCACTCCGCCCTACAGGGGACAGAATGTGTGTAAACATCCAGATGTGCTGAGAACATTCCTTAGTCTTTATGTATTTGATGCAGATGTTTCACTTTACACCGCGTTCCACATTATTATGCAGATTACACTTTGCTCAGATCTTCCTAAATAGTAATGCACAGCCAGTCAGTATATTTTTCAAGTCATCAACTGTTAGAGTATAATTCAAATTTTATTGAACAAACCTCCCAATGATAACAGTATTTTTTTCAAAAATAAAAAACTCAAAATGCAGTGTTCCAAATTATTATGCAGAGTCTCTTCATATCATATCATATCATCCAAATAGCCCTGAGACACAATACCATCCATGAGTTTAATTCAAAAACTAAAAAATGAATGTTTTTGACCCTTATATACAATTTGCATAATAATGTGGAACGTATGTGAGTTTATCATGATTCTAGTTTGTCTGTTTGCGTTTTCTGCTTCTTCAACCTTCTCCGTCCACCTCCGTGGACCCCTCCCGTCTGGCTGAGCATGTGTGGGGGCCACAGCCCGTGTAGGCGCATTAATCTGTCAGCATTGAAATGGCTGTGGTTGACCGGCGTCAGGAAGGCAGTGGGAGACAGGTGCTGAAGAGGCCTGACTGACTGATGGCTCAGCGGATATGTTGAGAGCCCGAGTGGAGATGAGAGGAGGGCATTCCTGTTCAACATCAGCCCCTTCCTTGTCACGGCGGCCCCCTCCTGCTCGCTCGCCATACATCTCCCCTGGCTCGCCGAGGCCGCTCCCACTCTCGCTGCCACCTGTTGCAGTTTGAGGGACTTTGCGTGGTCCTGAAACGTGACGCTCGGCCCTCAGCGCACGCCTGTCATCGTCTCCTCTCTCATGTCATCGGTCACTTTCTATCCCCTCACTCCTCATCCTTCTCTTTACTCTCGTTCCACCCTCGTTTCTTTGCTCCCATGTGTCCATCGGGATCTGAATGCAGCAGCTGCCCCCTTTTCTGGCTGATTCTTGACCTCGTCTCTGTATCAGCTTCTCTCCTTCCACCTCTTGAATGGATTGGTCTCTACTAGTGGTGGGGGAAAAAATCGATTGTGTTCAGTATCGCGATATATTGCGCCCGCGATTATATCGATACTGTAGCACAAAGTATCGCAATATTAAAAAAAAAAAAAATACTTTATTTACAATTATATATGTAACAGCCCCTGGCTGGCAAAGCATGACGAGGAGAGTTTCAGAGTTTAAAAGATACCTCGTGTGTATGTGGAAAGGATGTTCTCCACTGCAGGAGATATAGCAACGGCCCAGAGGAACTTTAACATCTGAGCATGTTGACCAACTCCTTTTTCTGAACAAAAATGCCAATATTCCCAAATGAATTTAACATTTTGGGTCATGACCTTGCAGCCAACTGGACTGGACTCTAGTAGTACACATTTTTTTATTTTTCTCAATTTGATTGAAGCTCTAGGTTACTCTTATTTATATGATTATTCTCAGGTTTATGTTACTCTATTATGTCTGCTTTATGTTACTGTATTGTATTTAAATAATTGTAAGTTATGTGCTGGGAGCTCAGTGTTCATGTGAGAGGTCTCCAATCCAGAAAATAATTACAAAGGTCCTGTGTCCTGAATGTTAATTTCACAGAATTAAATGTGACATTTGAAGTGAGTTAAGCAGTCTTATTTTCCTCATTTTTTGTAATGCCCTTGAATAATATGAATCGCAATATATCGCAGAATTGAATCGCAATACTTTCAGTATCACAATATATCGCAGAATCGCAATACTTACAGTATCGCAATATATCGCAGAATCGCAATACTATTGAATCGTGGCCCAAATATCGCAATACTATTGAATCGTCACATTTTTGCCAATTCCCACCCCTAGTCTCCACGCTCTGAGGAGGCGCAGGCGTTTCACTGGTTCCCCACTGGCGGGCATTCCCCAAAGCAGGAATGTGTCCTTGTAGCTCAAAGTAATGTGGAGCAAGAGTGGAATCAAAGATGAGGAGGGTGCGAGCTCCTGGTCCTTTATCTTCACTGCTCTCTCAAATGAGTGAAATCTGGAAAGGGAGCGTGCGGTCGTCCACGCCAAACGCTTTTCACTCCCCTGCCCAACCGCCCTCACCATGACGTCGGCTTGTTTCACACACACACACAAACACTCAATCGCTGTCTTTGAAACCGCTCTGCTCCTCTGAATCCTGAATCCTGTGCTGCGCGTGAGTCTGTTGTCTAATTACACTGAAGCTGGGATTGGGAACAGATTTAAGCATGTGTACAAATACACACGTACAAGAACATTACCCTGTATTGTGTTTGTGCATGTGTGAATTTATCAGATTATAGTAGAAGTATTGAATCGGATTGGTTTGGATTTTCAGTGATGGAAGTGGAGAGTTTTGGGATTTGGATATTTCCCACTTTCCATTTTGCCCTCATCATGTTCCAAGTAATCATCAACTAGTGTCCAAGATATGAACCATTTTCCTGTGGCTCTGCAGTAAGAGCAGAGAGTGGCTGCTCTGTCTGTGGCCATTCACACTGAATTAAGAGCTTTTTTAATCGCTGCTTAACAAAATAGTCTTTTCAGTACTTGTATCGTAGTTATTCACCTTTTTTTTTCTATTCCTTATTTTAATCCACTCAGATGAGCCCGATCGCTGAGTATTGAACCAAATCCAGCATCTGCCACTGTCAATTTTTTGCATTTCAATGATTATTAAATAGCAAATCACGTATTAGCAGCCGCTCATGTGGGAAATTGGTTCATTTAATGGGTAAAGCTCCAATTATAGAGCAGCACGCAGCATATGCACGGGACTTAGTGTGTCATTTAAGATAATTCAGTCACTCTTGTAATATAATTTATAGGTTCCCAGATGAAAGTCCTCATAGAGAATTTAATGTTTAGTTTTTATTGACCGAATTACTCTAATTCCGTAATAAAACAGAAACGTTTTGCTCTCGCTTCGTGAATTTGTTTGTTTTTAACAGATATTGTAGAAATCAATTAATTGAAAGCGATAATTACAAACACACCCAGTTTATTAAAGATGAGGATTTGAAGATGTTCTTTGTTAGATAAAATTCTTAACTGAGTATCTGTTAGTTTGGGACGACTGGGAACAAAAGCATTATTATCAGCAGTGAAACCAGTGATCGGACTGCAGTCCTGAACGTGTAACAACCAGCTCTGTGTGAGCTGTGGGACCCGGTGGTGGTTCGACAGTGGGAACGTGTTATTTGTCTCTGGAATGTGTCGCCTCATTGTGATCACAGCCGCTCTCCTCCTCAGGTGTTCGGTGGAAATGGCGCTCCAGCAGCCTAATTGGCAAGACCCTGCCCCACTTTTGCCAGGCAACCCCCCCCCCCCCAACCCTCACTGCTCCAAAAAGCCTCACCCGTTTCAGGGATCCACGCTGGAAGTCAAATTCCATTAATCAGATCATGGCGCGGCGCACTGTTGGAATACCAACGAGGCGGCTGCATGCTAATGAGGCGGGGGGGGGGGGTCTGTGGGAAAGTGGGGAGACGGAGGGGAAGGTGTCTGTGCAGTGCGATCGCCCCAGAAGCTTCCTGGGGGGAGAATGAGAAAGCAGGCCGGGTAAGAGGGGCAGATCCATTCAAGCCGTTCCCCACAGGTTCTGCTGGTGCATCTACAATCGCTTCTATCAAAAAGCTTTTTTGTGCTCTTTGTAAATCTGTCGCACTTAACTCGTCTTTGCAGCTTTTGCTCACACACTGTCCGCCACGCCGGCTCGCTGAGAACCAGGTGTTCCCTCACCTTCTTGTTCTCGACGGCAGCGTGTCGACCACACTCTTGCCTGTCGAGATTAGAATCACTGCTCTGTGCTCGTCTCCTCCCCAATTAAAAATCCTAATCAGTGACAACCTCTGACTGATGATCTCTCTCCCTGGAATATCCATTGCTGCAGGAGCGCTGATAGCTCTAATAACATTTATCGCAGTAATGATGGCTGTAATATATTTTAAAGGCCTACATCCACTTCCTGGATTTATTAGATGACATTATGTGTCTCTGTCGCTGGAGGAGGTTTCTGCTGCCGACTGGAGATTTGCTCTGACTGTGTGAAACGTTTCTGTCGAGACTTTCTCGAGGAAATCGTTTCCACATTCTAAAGGAAGTACAAGAATAGTGGCGGAAAGCAAACTGGTCAACACCCTCTCACACTGGGAATCAATTCAGCTCTATTATACTGGAACATATCCACTACTGTCACACACTCATACATCATACTGATGATGTCCCTGCAGGCAGGATATCCTGTGCATTATGGTTATGGGCTGTTATGGGGCAAGATGCATTGAACTCCAGTTTGTCGTCTATAGTTCAGTATTTAGGAGGAACGTTTTAGACTTGTCACACTTTGTCACCTTACTTTGACTAGTTTACAGCTCTTTGCAATATTCTTATGAACAAACAATCACACGAGGATGTATAAAACTCTGCTGTACGGAGCGTGTGTGTAAAACGTGAGAAATCAGTTACATGTCTACGGTCTCCCACGTTTTTGGGAGAACGTAGACATCAGGTGTGAAGCAGGCAGCCAGATATTCCCTCAGGGGTTTGTGGAGACCACACCTGAGGCAGAAGGAGAATGACTATTCAGATGTCTACAAAAAAAATGCTTGTGTTGCGCTGTGTTTGCTTCCGTGTCTCAATGGAGAGCTTCATGCAAAACACCCCTCCTGTGTGAATTAGATTAGTTTCACTTCTGTGTAATGTCACTCCTACAAAAGGAGTGATTACTGTGAAACAAAATGCTCGGAGGCAGCAGGAAACTGAATCAGGATTTAACAAAACAAAGAGAACAGCATCTGTAAAGATTCAGTTCCACGTTGCAGCTGCAAAGGAACCACAGGACGTCTTCTGTTCATCTGATGCCCACCTGGTTTGTCCAGTTATAAATATAAAAGTCATGGCTTGGATCAACAAGCTGATGAATTGAGTTGATTTTGGTCATTGAAGGTCAACGGTCAAGGTCACGCAGACTTTACACACAGGTTTTCTGCCTGATGCTTGATCTCTTTGGGGCATATTTAGTATTTGATATCTGTATCAGATCTTTTCTTTGGGGTCTGTCGGTCTCTGTTTCCTCCGACAGCTCTCAAACGCTCAAATACAAATTTAAATGTGAGGCATTTAGCAGTGTAGCAGTGTGTGTGTGTGTGTGTGTTCTGTTAAAAGTATAGAATACTGTATGTAGCAGCCGATTGTCAAACAGATAAAAGTATCAAATCAAACTTCAAATTATACTAATCAAAGGGCCACTGTTGCACCATGGGTTGTGGTGTACGCGGATGGGAAAAACATAATGTCCAAACAGATGTCCAGTTTCAACAAAAAGCGTGGTTTATATAACCAAACAGCGAGCAAACAAAGAACAAAGAAAATTCCTGTGCCTGAATGAAACAAAACACAAATAATAAACAAGAAACACCTAAAGTAAACAAATAATAAACTAGAATACTAATAGAAATCTAATCATAATGAAATCAAGCAAATTGACTGAGAATAACCAAAAACTAAATACTCACTAAACAAAATAATAAACTAAACAGCACTAAGTACTACAACTAAATAAATAGCTCCAACACTGTATGTACCATGTTCAAGATGTCAGCAGCCGGAGGGGGAAGGAGACAGACGAGGGATTAACTGGGGCTGCTGAGCTCGTCTGTGGTAATGGAGCTGCAGAGTGGGCACGGCGCCATGTGCCGACGGTGATGCTGGAGCGGAGGATGGGGAGACCCAGCGTTCACGCTCCGCACAGATTAGGGCTGTAAGTGCAGGGGTCAGTCTGGCTAATGGAGCTCGTATGTTAGGGACAGTGACGTGGGGAGGGGTAAGTTCTCCACAGGGGGCAGCTCTGGTCTTATCTGACTCCACCAGCCACTGTCGGCTTTCACATTGTCCCCCGATCCCTCACTATGTTCACATACACTATGTAACTCTGTGCGTCTTTATGCAGGCTCTCCTCTGATGCTTTGAATGTGTCCATTTTGTTATCCTGTCCCATGAGAACTCCACAGCTCTCTGCATCCAAGAGGAACCCTTTATGTCTTGTGGCTGGCGATTTCTCTAACCATCGTTTTCTACTCTTTTGCTCTTTCTCTCCAGGGAGCGCAGCCGGGACCGCCACAAGCCGCGCAGTAAAGACAGCCGCTCAGAGAAGTCTGTGACGATCAACACGCCGCCTGCAGAGCCGCTGCTGGGGGACTCGGCTGTGAGGGGGGAGCAGGTCCAGGTAGGGCGGAGCATAAATATCACCTAAACGCACACACATGCATTACAAAGCCAGAAGACACGTATACACAATGACCCACAGTTACTGAACAATGTTCCCACAAGTTTGCTTAAAATAAGGATACGATTATATCGGTGGGTCTGATTTCCAAAGGAGATTTATTAGTTACTAGTCAATAGGAGTTGGAATGATACTTGTGTTCATCAGCCTGGGCTGGGACAGGCCATCTGGTATTTTCACAGGGCCAGTCCACATTTGGCGAGGTCCGGGTCGTCACTTTCAGGAAATCTATTTCGACAGGATGTGGATGCAGCAGATTGTTCTGTAGTCAGTGCAACTTTGCTTTATCCCGCCAGTCAGAGGGAGAGTCTGTGTTTGACTTTTATTTCTGTATATACAAGATCAGATGGATTATGTGATAGATTATTTGGTCAAAGAGAAATATACGGTAGGAAATAGTTCATTGTCTAATATTTCGCCAGCTCCATCTGGATGTGTTTTGGTTTGTCTACTGACTCGTGTTGAGTTGAATACACCGGACAGTGGACGCTTGTTGGAGTGATATAAAAGGCAGAGCAGATCAAAGACAGGTGGATCGGATAGCAGCGAGTTATCGTGGCTTGTTATCTAGGTTGGCTGCAAGCTGGCGTGTTGAGACGTGAAACTCCTGGTAGCACTTCAGGGGTTTCACGCTCTTGGTCCAACAACATGAGTCACAGCTAATTTGTGTTGTTGAGGCAAAACGTGACAGCTTTCCATCCCTTGGCTTTATTTGTGAAATATCTAAACACATTTCAGTCTGTCATGTCAGTCTGACACTTTTTCTGTTGAGCGTAGTGATTAAAGAATGTTTGAAACTTTCCATCTTCATATTCAAAAGCTTAAATCTGAGCAGATTCAGTTTATTGTTCAGAACCATCCAGATGCTTTCTGATATGTAACTAAGAGGAGGGACTTCATGCATTTTGATGAGCAGATGATCTGTTGTCTGCCTCGTGAAATGTGGGCCGTCGTTCCTCCTTCATGCTCAGAGAGAAAGAATTTCAAAGACCCGCTGCTGGCGAGGCTCACGTGTATTTAATGAAAGATGAGATGGAGATTTTTAGCACAGTTTCAGCCTTGACTTAAACAACCGTCTGGCACTGTGGCCTTCATCGAGTGCTCCGCTTCACCCGCTGAAGGGAGAACACGACAAACACAAACATGCACAGACAAACCTACATGCGCCATCGTTTACTGACCCACTTGGCGCTCACTTTCCCTTGTGGCAGGCCTCGGTGGCACTGCCCGTGTGACTGTGTGTTGTCACAGAGCACACAGCCATCCTTTCTATTTTGCTCCTCATGTCTTATTCATGCTGCGGCCTGCAGGAGTGCTGCTGACAGGCTGGGGAGGGTTTGGCTTTAGTTGGAGGAATCAGGGCCACCAATTCTACTGAGAGAGGGAGGCTCAGCACAAATCTGTATGCTGTGTGTGTGTGTGTTTGATTTTGCATTCCGGTCTGCCGTCTCACATATGCTCCTGTGTGTGTGCGTCAGTCTGGTTTGAGACTCTGACTGTGCAGTGCTGCGCTCATTACTCCACTGCTGGGACTTAATCGGAGTCTTGGCTGACAGAGCAGCCCATCGCTCCGGGCAGGGATGTCCTCACAATCCAGCAGCAAAGTTTTTCTCATGGCTGTGATGCTTTCTGTGAAGCCTCCCCACGTGAATTCTAAACGAGGAGTGTTTGCTTCATTCAGAGGACTGCTCAGAGGATTTGCCTGCTGTCGAGACACAGTGCTGTTTCAGCCGTTTTCAGACGTAAACTCAAAATGTCAGGGACATTGGGTCAGGGCATTTTCCAGAACAGAAGATTGTCAAAATGTCCCGAGCATCTGACTGACATTGGGTTTTCAGTGCTACTTAAATACAGTACATCATAACCCAAAAGGAGGACGAGCTGTATGTTAATGTGTGAATTCAGTTCAAGTGCTCGTTCTGCACTAACGTCTCATGGTGGGAACGAGTGGTATCAGTAGATGTCTTTAATGCCTTGGCCTTATTGAGCTGGTTTGGGGCTTGTGAAGGAAAATGGAGGTGAGTATAACCTGGACTCGCACTAAGTCATCTGAGTAATTGGGTCAATTCACCCTGCTTGTATTGTTGTAGGTAACTGGATTCAATGCAGCATGCCAGCTTTGCAGCTTAGGAGAATGTGGTGCTGTGGCATTGTGTGAGGTGTCAAACAGGAGAAACGGGATCTGTTCAAACCATAAAGAATTCTCTGAGTATTAGCACCTACCTCTCTTCTGCAAGTGAGGGAGAGAAAGTGGAGCTGGGATTATTTTTGAGATGATTACCTGCAGATCGGAGAGAGAACCTTGTGTTATTGGGATTTGCATTGTTGGATCAGCAGGGTGTAGCCACAGGTAGCTCCTGGTGTGGTTCCTGCACTCCAGTGAGAGTTAGTGAAAAGGGATTTGGCTCCAGATTCACTGATGTTCTCACACCAACTTCTTGTTGCATGTCTCTGAAACATCAAATTTAAACTTTTTACATATTTCCTCTATTGCTACAGCACTTTACTGGTGTTTTCTTCAGCTCCATTCAAAGTAGAGTTAAAGGGAACTTTATATACAAAGCTGCTCTTAATGCTGTGACTGCGGTGTCCACCTTCAATAGATTACAGGAAAAAAACATGATTTTAGTATTTTTTTCATTTATAGCACAATTACAGCACCTTTTTCATTTATAATGTTTATTTGACTTACAAAACCTTCAAGCCTAGGCTGTACAGAGTTTAATGATATGAAGCATGTGAACGTTCTCCAAGAAATGACTTGACACAGTGAGAGAAAAAGGAGGAGTTCACAGGGTTAATAGTTCGGGGGCCACGATGGATCTATGGCACAGATGATCTATATTTTATGAAACATCCATGCGATGATGACGATGAGAAACGTGTAAGCAGAGTTGTGTTTGTTGTGTCAGCACGACGACACCACAGTGCCCAGTGAGTCAGAAGCGATGGAGGGTGAGTGGTGCTGAGGCAGGAGACGAGTGCAGAATGAGCGGAGGATGCCCGGAGGGAGAGAGGGATAAAAGGAAGCGAGGGAGGGAGAGTAGAGGAGGAGAGAAGAAAGACATCCTTGGGTGGATGGCTCTGTCACCTCATTGGTTTGTTATTTGTTTACTCTCTCTCCCCCCTCATCTCTCCATCCATCCTTTTATCCCCTCCCCTCTTCCCTCTCTCCCTCTCTCTCTCTCTGCCGTCCTCCATAAAGCCCCTTACATTATGTGGCAAGTGAGCGCACAGTCCCATACAATACCTCCTGAGGCATGATGGGAAATATTTTTTTTATAAAGACGGATGAAGCAGGGGGCCGCGGATCAGCAGGAAGTCAGGGAGGTCTCTCACACGCACACACCCTGGGATGGAGAGCCGTGGGTATAGAGAGGATGTTTGCTGAGCGGAGGTAAAGTTTGGAGGTGGAGGATTCCAGTCCCTCGGCAGTGATGGAGGCCGGAGATGAAGTGCTGCAGGTCTTTGAGGTTTATGAGGCGGCAGAGGAGATAAAGCAAGTGATTGTCAGCACCATAGAAGAAGACTCAAATACTAACTCCACTCGAGTGGCCAGCTGTGGACCAGGGACTAAACCCAGTCAGGTAATCCAATATGTGGAGCTGTATGTTTGTAGAAATCATTTGAGGGCTTTTCATCGGGCACAGTTCTAAAGTGCTCCTTCGTTGTTAATGCCACTATCCTGAGCCTCACATCTGAAGTGTACACCTTTTTAGTTTCTCTTTAATACTGATTAACAGAAACACTCAGTGTTTGCGATGGGATACCATTCAGGTTTTCATTTTTTCACTTGTAAAGCACCTTCTCACTGTGTTTGGAAATGTGGTATATGAATAAACACTATTATTATCTTAACGTTTGGACCAGGAATACGGCGTCTGAAGCCAGAATGTCTGTGTAGCTCTTCTGGTTAACTGACATATCTGAACACAATCCATTTAAACCACCTTTATTTGCCTCTTTCATCGGCGGCTGCTGGTCTGTCAGCCTCTCATTGTCCCACACTCACGGAACTTTTTCTGCTTCCCTTCCTCGTCCTGACAAGTTCTTGGCAGCCTGGCTCGCCGTCCGCCGGCCTGAACAAAGGTGGTTTGAAATGGCCGTGCAGACGTCTTATGGGATGCACGCCTGCTGTACTTTGCACACACACACTTTGCCTCCCAGGAGTGAGTGAAGTGCACTCGGCGAACAACACAAAACAGGCTTTTAGTGGACCGTTAGATTTACGGTGCGAGACAATGGCTGTTATTTATATTCTGGTGGAGAATGAAGGCAAGAATATTCTCTTGAAAGCTTTGTTAATGCACAATGGCTGACATTGTGTGCTACTGTTCTCAGCCAGTGAGCCGTAAATACCTGCATACACATGAAAACAAGCATCTTCTGCTGGGACGATGATCCCACTAATCGTTTTGTGACTGTTCAGCTATTTGAGTGATTCAGTGGCTCCGGGCCCAGGTTGATAGGGAGTTGGCAAAGTGAACCGCTCACAGGATTATACCAGCTCTTGTAGTTCATTGATGTTTGATTGTAAGTTAGCAGGAATATTCAAAAACAACTGGACGGATTCACTTGGGTGGTTCATTTGGCAGCTTCACACATTTCTCATCACAACCGCCCTGAAGGCCTTTGGAAACCGCCAGAGAATCCCTTTAATCCTGTAATGTGATGCATCCCATCCAGAACCTGTGGCCAGTTCAAATACTGTGTCTGGTTCTCTGGAGCACCTTGAAGGAACTAGGTTAAAATGTTCAGTTGGATTTAAGGATGAAGTGATTGGATTTTGGTGGCAATAGGTCAAAGGTCAAGATCCAGAGCCAGAAGGCGGCCTCACAAATCATGTTGTTGGCGTCTTGAACATGATATTTCCAGTCTGCCTTCTGCCAATTTCTTCAAAGTTTGACCAGTTGTCACTTGGACCCTAAAGATAAAGTGATTTGTGTGTGTGTGTGTGTGTGTGTGTGTGTGTGTGTGTGTGTGTGTGTGTGTGTGTGTGTGTGTGTGCGTGTGCGTGCGTGCGTGTGTCCTACCAACGCGCTGTCACAAAGTCAATAAAGCAGTGATACACAATGACTGAGGGCAGTGTAATGAAACCACATCCATCTCCAGGATGAATCAAACCCTATTCATGGTCAGATTTGTCATATGAACCCAGTTGTACTCTCATCGCTGAGTCATGCTGCCTTCAGGTCATTCTCATAGGATCACGAATGAAGTCCAGTTATTCTTTCCTCTGCATCGTAACTATTCAAACCAAGATGGACTGATTTCTAAGGGATGAGGGCGGACGGTTTCCAATGAGAGAATTGATATCTCTCCTCTCCTTTTGTGTGTTGGTGTGTGAGAACACGTCATGTCAGATGTTTCCATTGTTCCGCTGTTGACTTTCTACAGGAACGCCTCCCTGTAACTCCCAGCTCTGAGGCATCGCTTGTAAAACCTTGTCTGGCCCTGAATAAGTCACTGCAGACGCAGAACAAGAATCGACCTGACGTGTGTTTAGTGTCCGTGTTATTGTCATGACACACGTGTTGCTGCGAGTGGAGGATTTCACACGTCCCTCCCTCTCCGGCTCATTGCCTCTCCTCCCTGGAATTGGTCGTCTTGTTATCGAACATTCGCTCCCCCTCTCCTCCGCTGCTCCTCTCGGTTTCACCTACTTTCACCTGATGAATGGGACTGTGCCTCCTGCAGGGCTGCTGGTACTGAACCAGCTCAGGGCTGTGCTGATTGGCTTATCCCAGGAGGAAATGTGGGTCGCCAATGTCTATTTTTACTTGTGTCGGCAGCGGGAAAGCCCAGGTAGAGTAGAACTGATCAAACAACAGCAATTCCCCAGATTGAAGCAGACCACATGAAACATGCTGCAGAGGCTGTGGAGACATGAGGATACGCAGAGTTCCCATGATTGAATTTACCCTTGATGTGTTGTTTTTATGTCCCTGATGATGGAGTTCTTCAGAGTCCAGTGTGTGATTCAGGCTGTAAAACAAAGGCAAGGAGCGATGACTGCTCCGAGGCAGAGCAGCAGTGACTCACACGTCCCTCAGGGAGACGCTCGTCTTTACAACTAATGCCCATTGATCTCCTCTGTCAAACACACACTTAGCAACAGCAGGTAGTTAGTGGTCAGACAGGATTAAGACCAGAGTCTGTCAACAGTTAAAGCTGCAATCAGGAGCATCTCCACTGAATCTTCATTCCGCTTGTTTAATATTTGCGAAGTGTTTCCTGTATATGAACAGACGTAGATGTTTCCACCACAGATAGATGTCAGGTTCTGTCTGCACGGGGGACAAGGGTTCACTTTCCCTCTTTGACCTTCTGAACCCGCGTGGTGCATTCCACCGTCTGGTTTACAGCTCGTGGGTTGGGTCAGTGGTGATGCTCCACTCGGTCTGAATCTCTGCAGACAGTGGGACGAGTATTTACGACTGTGCATGTCATGTCAAAGGTCACATGAAACTGACACAGCTCTCGGTGCTGGACCTCATCAAAGAGCCTGTCTGGGGAAACCTACACCGACAAGTCCTCTGCTCACATGTCAGCTGCGATGAATGATAGTGCTGCAGTAAACTGAAATGTTACCTCATGTTTGAGGCTCATTATTTTTAGTTGATTGGGTTTTCTGCTACAAAATAAAATACTATAATAATATATTTATAAAAAGATTCAGCAAAGTTTGACCTGATCGTCCTGAAGTGGATTATCTGAGGTGTTGACTGATGAACTCTTCATAGACTTTGTTCTGCTCATTAATATTTGATGTTATCAAAGAGAACTAGAGATTTGAAACCTAACACGAGGACACAACAGCAGCTGTGAAGCTAAGAGCATTCCAGAGCAACAGGCGGAGCCGTAACCCAAACTGCAAATCCACGGTGCTCCACTCAGGATCCTGAAACAAAGATTTATTAGGTTCATAAATACTAAATGTACTTGCATGTTTGAAAAATGATTAAGTCTCCGTGCAAATATGTTTTCAGGTTGAGTCCATCCTAACGGCCCCAGACACATTTTTCTGTCCGCACTTGAGAGTTTTTTGTGTCCAAACCCAACATGAGCCTGATGTTTTCATGTAGACAACGTGACTGAATATCATTTCAAAGATTTGTCCGAACCCGCCTGGCTCAGGTGTCCACATTCCAGTTCATACATCCATCCGTCCTCTGAACAAAATATCTAAAGAACGCCTTGAGGGGAAGTTCAGTTGGACTCAAGGATGAACTGATTACATTCCGGTGGCCTCGGGAAAGTAAGAGCGCCTCAAAGATGAACTGATAAGATATTGTTGGACAAAGGTCAAGGTCAAAAAACATGTTTCTGTTTAACCTGATGTCTCACGTCTGCCTTCAGGGGATTTCTTCAAATTTTGATTTCAGTGGTCAAAGGTCCCAGTAACCTCATATGAGTACAAATGTTTGTGGACTGAAACTACACTGGTTGGTGGAGGCATACAACTGCAGTAATACTAGTTTTCCATCCGTCAATGATAGAATACAACACTGAGGGTCATGAATGTGTTTTTATTACGGCTCAGAGAAGTTTTATGTTTCAGATCACGTCTATCTGGCTAATATTTGTTAGTCAAACAAGTTTTAGCCTCGTTCTTTAAAATGATCCTTAAAAATAGATATTGTTAAAAGTGGTTTCCATGTTTCCTGTTCATTCTCCCCCAGCACATGAAGTATTGATATTGTGTGTAGCAGCGAGGAATCTATTATTAGTGTTCACACACAGTCGCTGCTTTCAAAGACAAGCTAAGCATTCTGCCCGGATCCTTCTATTGTTCTGCTTCTTCTCTGCTGTTTTAACCCTGAGGCCAGTGGGAGGTTTTCTGTCCCAGTGCACCATCCTCCTCCTCCTCCTCCTCCTCCTCCTCCTCCTCCTCCTCCTCCTCCTCCTCCTCCTCCTCCTCCTCCTCCTCCTCCTCCTCCTCCTCCTCCTCCCCCCAACCCCCCCCGGTTAAAACTGATCATAATGCATCTCCGTGACCCGTCCATGATCCCTTCTCTGCTGGTGTGGAGCTAATGTCGTTGAAACATCCTTAAAGTAGTGCTGCTCCACACTGAGAATTACACTTTGGTAACGATGACTCTGCCGTTATTGAATCCTCAGTATCTGACCGGCTCTCGCTGGCGGCTTGTTATGACTGCAGTGTAAAGAGTCCTTATCTCTGTTGTTCTAATGGCTCTGCTCCGACACCGCTGACCTTCACTATCTGCGGATGCAGTCCGGCCCAGACGTCAGCGTTCAGCCCAGTTGGCAGCGCCCTCTGTTTGCTTTTTCCACTTCCAGTCTTCTGTTCCTTTCTTTCTCACGTGAATGGAAATAACCTCGCTGGCTTTTGTTGAGCTGACGCTTTGGTGAAACGCAGAACACTATTATAATTTCAATACGTGACGTCGAGAGAGAGAGAGGAAAATGTTGAGGTGAAGTCGGCCCACTCACATAACATGACACAATTATGTGTTCATTTCGTTTGTAGAGTTATTATTTAATAATCCAGCACATAATAATAATATGTCATAATAATAAAGTTGCCTCAATACTAGGGACGGGAATCGGCAGGGACCTCCCGATACGATACTATCACGATACTTAGGTGGCGATACGATATGTATTGCGATTCTGTAAGTATTGCGATTCGATATTACGATTTCCTGGGATTTCTTTTGGTTATTTTTTTTTTTTAAATACTGGACCATGGAAAAATGTTGAATCATTCCTTCAAATACAACACAGTCAAATTCACTTAGAGCTTTACAAGTTTTATTTCAAATATTAACATTAACTTAATGACTGCCGGGCAGCCAATAGAGAAAATAAATAATAATGTGCACTATTATTGTATAGCCCCTGTCAACTGCACACAAACTGACAGATTAAGAAATGTATGCCACTTAGGCTACTTTTAAACAATAAATTAAAGGTTAATTAAATAGAATGAATAAAAGTTTACTTAAAATATAAACTTTGAAATAAACAAAAAGTAGGCTATTGTTGTTTGCATGTAGGTGATACAAAGCTAGTGCTTGGGTATGTTAAGATTCTTGTGCAAAAACAAGAGCTGGTCAACATGCTCTGGGGTGATGTTGCTCCCCCCATATATCCCCCCAGGTATAAACCAATAAATATGTTTTTTTGTTTTTTTTTAAATCGATTTGGGAGGCAGCATATCGATTTTAAAATCGTCATTCACAAGACTCGCGATTTGTGACTGAATCGATTTTTTCCCCCCATCCCTACTCAATACTTTTTAAAAAGCTGGAAATTATACAAATACTTAGCTTAAATCTTATCTCAAATCAGTTTCTTGTCTCCCCCCCCCCCCCCTCATGTCCAGGATGACAACTGGGGCGAGACCACCACGGCCGTCACCGGCACATCAGAGCACAGCCTCTCTCAGGAGGACATCGTTCGCATCACCAAAGACCTGGAGGACAGCGTGGGGCTGGACTGCCGCCGCTACTTCACCCTGACCCTCGCCGTGATCCTGGGGCTCCTGGTGTTCCTGACGCCGCTGGCCTTCCTGGTGCTCCCCCACCTCCTGTGGCCGGACAAGCTGCAACCCTGCGGCACGGCCTGCGAGGGCCTCTTCATCTCCGTGGCCTTCAAGCTGCTCATACTGCTGCTGGCCGTGTGGGCGCTCTTCTTCAGGTCGCCACGGGCCGGCCTCCCGAGGGTCTTCGTCTTCAGGGCGCTGCTCGCCGTGCTGGTGCTGCTCTTTGTGGTCTCCTATTGGCTGTTCTACGGAGTGAGGATACTTGAATCTCAGGTGAGCGATCCTTGCTTGTGAGTGCACACGTGGAAACTCAAGGGACTCCAGAGACATGCGTGCAGTGGGAGACGTTTCAGACACATTTATTTTTAATGCCTTTAAAAGCTCAACAAAATCACACAACCAAAACACCGATATTTGGCTTCTCCAGGGCCGTGTGTTTACTGCGAGTCATAGTTTAAAATCCCTGTTGATCGCTCATTCAGAATTTACACACACACACACACACACACTCACACACAGGAATGGGTGGGGGGGTCTAGAAAGCCTGCCATCCTTTGAAAGATCTCTAAATATTCATATGCTCTACATCTTGTCTTACATGTTCATGTTCTCTTTTTTTTACACCCCAGGAGTATTTTATGCCTTATTTTATGTTTTGAAATATCCCTGCACGTATTAACTGTATGTGCATGTGGTACAAAGACCATTTTTCTGAATTCTGACTTTTTATGCCCCCCACTTCCTCGCTGCCCCTGCAGGACGAGAACTACCAGGGAATCGTGCAGTACGCCGTGTCGCTGGTGGACGCTCTGCTCTTCATCCACTACCTGGCCATCGTCCTGCTGGAGCTCCGGCAGCTGCAGCCCTGCTTCTCTGTGTGCGTCACCCGCAACACGGACGGAGAGACGAGGCAATACAACCTGGGACAGCTCAGGTGAGGAACAACAAGTGGTGCATGACCTCTGTGCCTGTAGAGATGGAGGACAGAAGAAGCAGAGTTAGAGGGAGCTGACAGATGGAAAGTGGGACACCTTTAGTTAGAGAAGACAAAGTGTGAGGGAAATGACTGGTTTCATACTCGGAGACCAGAGGAAGGAAATCATCCAGGAGAGGCTCACAAAAGTCAAGACCGATGTGGGATGTGCCCGAAGGAAAGGAATGTTGATGAAGCTGAAACAGAGATGAAATGTTAAAACCAGAGATGGAGGAAACGTGCAGCAGACAAAAAGGCTGATAGGGAGAGGAAACCGTGCCAGAACAACAGAAAAAAAAGGGCGAGGAAGACTTCAGAGCCGCAGACAGGGGGCGGAGAACAGAGGAAAGACCCAGGAGACCGGAGCTCGGAGGAGAGTACGCCAAAGAGAGAATGGAGAAGGAGGGATTAATAGTTAATGGGAGGATAGTGTGTTGAAGAATCCTAAGATGTACGTGGGAATGAAAGAAAGGGATTGTGCGTGTGAGAAAAGAAAAGCCCGGACGAGAGCAGCCAGGTTTTTAACGACCTCACCGTCTCTGAGGGAAAACGGGAAGATCCCATTTTTAGCCAAACACAACAGCTCTCCTGCTGCTCCCCGGGATCAATACACAGCCGGCAGCCTCACATGCCCCCTGCTTATAAATAACTCATAAAACCTGATGGATTTATAGATGACAGCTCTATGACAGGGTGGATGAAACTTTATCCTACGTCTTTAGGGTAGTGATGATTTTGTAAGGTTTGTAAGTGTCCTGTCAGTATTTAGAGAGAAACTAAACCTCTTCTCTCAGCTGAAAACAGACGAACACAGATATTCACTCGTGTTTTGGATGGATTCACGTCCAAAGTGCCTCAGTGGCTGCTTGATTCTGAGTTTTACTCATTCACTCCGCTCTCTCTGCTGCTCCGGCCACCAGAGCTCCAGCTCCGGGACCACCACAGTGCTCCACCCACCTAATCCCCACTTCAGGGGCTTCTGGGGGGGGCTAACGTCCTCCACTTCAAAATAGTCTGAGCAATAGATTGTGTGTTCGCTCTCCATTTTTCGAGGCAGAATGCACCGCCTCATAAAATGTACCTCCCTCATGCAGTTAACTCAGTCCAGGATAATCCAGCCTTGCATTGTTTCCTGTTGGCAGAGACTCATAGATTCGATGAATTGTTCCAAAAATGTATAAAAACGATCAAAGTGCTGGAAAAAGCATTGATTTAATTATTGATTTTGCATCAGTAGAAAGCGGGCAGACAAGTGAGCGTGTGTGTGACGCTCTGCTCGGTGTGTTCGCTGGCTGCCGTGGGCGTGTTGTCCTTTGTGAGCGCTGCCATTCATCCCTGCCCGGCCGCGCTCTGCTGTCCGTCTGTGACTGTAAACACTCGGCTAATGAGCGCTCCCTGCAGACCGCAGTCCAGCATCTGGTCAGCCTGACACGCCCGCATGGACACGCACAGACACGCGTGTGTGTGTGCATGGGTAATTGCACAATATACATGCAAATGATGCAGGCACATGTCGCCACAATCATGAACACGAATGAATGTATTGTGCAGAGAAACCCAGACACCAGTGGGTGTTGTGTTTTCTCAGCCAATGTCTCATGTATCTCCTCCATGAACGAGCCGCCACTCACATTCCTGTTCTCCGGGCTTCATCCTCGTCTTCATCATAACGAGACCCTGCTCGGGCTCTGGGGTCCTGAAGGCTTGTCTCTGTCTGCAGGCGTTTGATGCCGATCCGAGAGGCGGTGGAATCCTTTCTTTGTCCCCTCACCAGAGCCGACAAGTTGAAAACAAACACATTCCTCTTTGCCTAGGAGAGCTGTTGCCGAGGGCTGGCTGGGGGCTCAACACATTCACTGCTGGGAACTTCCCAGTTTACATTCCAGGACTGGTCAGTCCCGAGCAGCAGCCTCAGAGCCGGCAGTGGTCTGTTCCTCTGCTCTGGACAGTTACTGGTCTGTTTAACTGGGTTTACATTAGAGTTTGGAATCTCAGGGGGACTCACGATCCCCAGCACATCGATGATCACATCTCAGGAGTGAGGACAGCGACACGTTGTCTTCTCCATATTGTGTCCCACCCCAGGTTTACACACCCAACACAGATGTGTTAATGGTTTTGTGTCATGTTTGCTCAGCTTAATAATTGAACTCTTACCGAGTGGCCCCTGAACAATGGTCCTGTCTGTTGTGGAGCTGAATGCTTAATGTCTGCGTTTCTTGAGTTAAATAAGATAGTCGCTGTCACAGTGGCTGCTGCTGAATGTTAGAAATGCTCAAATAAAGATGGCTGACAGCAGCTCAGCAGACGCTGACAGCTGTTGACTGACCCGTGTGTGTGTGGCGGCGTCCATCAACTTGTGATTCCTCACCGTGTGGTTCTTAAAGCCAGGTGAAGAGATAAGTCAATAAACATGTTCCTCTAGAGGAACGATAGTGAGGCCGCGACCTCTGAGTTCCTGACCTCCCAGAACAAATGTGACTGTAAATACTGGCTCATGAACATAATGACCACATACAGATATTAACCCCCCAGGCATTAGAAACTGTATTTATTCCTAACATAACATTAAGATCTCTAACTAACGCTTCTTCAGATATCACTTCATATCCATGAATTATTTCCTGTGAAATTGAATTAAAACATCTCTCTCTCAATTCCTGGCTCCGCCCCCTGATCTGGATCCGAACCAGCATGATAATCCGTCCAGTAGTTATTGTGTAATGCTGCTAACTAACAGACAAACTCACGCTGATGGAAACATAATCTCCTCTGCGGAGGTAATGAATCAAAACGTGAGAGTTGCAGGCCCGTTCGTCCATTAGCTGTGCTGCTAATCCCTGGAAAGGTCACCGGGGGGGTGGAGTGAATCCCAGCTGACACCGGGGGGGGCTGCAGGTCGTAAAACCAACACAATAAAGATAAGACTTCATTAATCCCCAAGGAAATTCCTGTGCCAGCTTGCTCCAAGACGACAGCACGGAACAGCACACAGTGGACGTGAACAATAAAGTCTAAACTAAAAGTGTATAGTTTGTTGTTAATGGAATAAAATGAAGTGTCAATAGAAAACTGAATCGAAGCAGATGAAATGGAAACAAAGGCTCAGAGACTTCTCTCCTCTCCAGCGTCCAGCGGGCAGCTCTGGCCATCTTAGAGAACTACTACTGCGACTTCTCGCTCCACAACCCGGCGCTGCTCTCCGCCTCCAAGTCCCGCGCCGCCAAGCACCTGGCCGGCCTCAAGGTCTACAACGTGGATGGTGAGTTCCCAGCAGCCCCGGCTGAGGGTGAGTGGGATGCTCTTTGAACTCCACGTTGTGTGTCTGTGCTTTGTGTGTCTCTGTGGGTTGCTTGTCGTTTTGCACATATTATAACTGTATTAACTACCTGTTAGACTGTGGATTGTTTGGTTGTGGAAGAAAGTCGAAATATTACAGGAAGAAGGATGTGATTTAATGAAAAAAAAAGTCAGATTATGGCACGAATAAAGAAATAATATATGTTTTAGAAAAAAACACAGAAACAACTTCCCATTGTTCTTGTCGTTGTTTCTTGAGAAACTACAAAACCTGTTTGAATATGAAAATTATGATTTAACCTCGGAAATCTCCGTCTTTACGTTATCACACAAGAATAAAAAGACATTTGTGAGATAGCTCTCCCGTCTGTTTAACTCTCTGCAAGTCGATTTCATTCCTTTACTGGAATGTGCTGAAACATGCGTCTGCCTGGACGGACGAAACCAATCTGCAACATGAATTAGATAACTGTCCGCAGTAAACTGAAGCAGAGGTGATTTGTAGTGAATGGACGACACCATGCAGAGATGTAAGTGTGGTCCTTTGAGATGTGGCTCACCCGTTCACCCGCTGGTACGCGAGCAGCAGGTGTGAAAGAGATTCAAGCTACAGACGCTGACTCTGTCCTCGTGTGTCTCTTCACACTGACGCTCGCCCGGACAGATTTCTTTCGGGCTAAACTGAAACGTTACCTGTTGGACAGTAAGTGACGCATCCTCACGGCCTGCTGCTGTTCACCTAGTCTGCACAGATATGATGTCACCGAAGGGAAACGCTCACTGATAACACACCGTGAATCCACTCGCCCCCCCCTCACACCCCCCCCCCCCTCCTCATCCTCTGCATGCCACAGGTGGACTCGAAAGTTCATAGTCCTCCTTGCAACAGCTGGCAGAGTGTAACACAACCCCTCCAGGAAATGATTGCTCTCCCTTAAGTGTACTCACGCTTCGGTTAAGTGCACTAAGTTGACTCGCTCGTCCTTTTTTCTGCTGCCATTTGTCTCCCTCCTTTCTTCAGCCTCCTCTCAAATATGAGTGGGAGACGCTGGTGGGGAAGGCTGATGAATCAATAGCTATTACTCCGCCCGGCTCGTCTATTTCTCTCTCGTGTCAGTTCCTCCTTCATTTTCCTCCTTCTGCAGGGACCTCTCCATCTCTTTCTCTCCATCTCATTCTCTCATTCTCTCAATCTCGTTCTCTCGCTCCTCTCTTACTTCCCGCTCCTACTTGTCGTTCTCAAGCCGCACAACTCAAACCCGAGGACGGACTAAAGCCTTTCCTAAACTGAAGAGTGGTGAAGTCTCCATCACACTGAATCCAAATGGTTTTATCTCATTTTAAGATGAACTTTCCGAGTATTTATTTCTAAATCCTTCCAACCAGTGGGGGGGTTTAAATAAAGGCGTATATGTTAAATTCAAAGTTTACCTCTATGGCCTCTCACCGTTACATTAATGACCCATTAATCTCATCCAGCTGCAGGAACACTGAGAACAGGGATGGCTGAAACCCCCCCCCCCCCCTCTCCGTTCATGAATTATTCTGTTTATGAACGATCTCTACCCCACATTAATAATTCAGCTGCTCAGCCGTCTCTTAACCTGCATCAACATCAGACAGAGTTCTTCTTCCAAAAAAACGAAACTTCTGAAGTTGACGCTTATTGAAAACGAGGGCCGGCTCCTCCCGAAGAACCCGAGCGGCTGAGTAACGGCAGCGTTTGAATATCAGAGGTTTCGAGCCGGGTTTGTGATATTAGGATTTACAGATGTGCAGTAATAAACTCCCCCTCTGCTCTGAATGTAGCTTGTTCCCTCACATTGCACTTCCTGTCGCCTTCACTCCTTTCTAAGCGTCTGACGGGGTCTTTTCTCCCGACAGGCCCGGGGAACAACGCGGCGGCAGGTCTCGCCCACTCCCAGTCCCGAGCCATGATCGCGGCCGCTGCCCGTCGCAGAGACTCCAGCCACAACGAGCTGTACTACGAGGACGCGGAGCACGAGAGGCGTGTCCGCAAGCGCAAAGCCCGGTGAGTGACACTGTGGAAGAGGTGGCAGAGGTTTTGATGCTGATTGAGGATTGTTCATCTGTTCATCTAGACTATTTCCATTCATTTATCCATCAATTGTAAAATATTTTTACAGACGATTCCAATTGTTTTTACAAACTTTTTCCTCATCTTATTCTACAGAACAATGCCACGTGCACTCTCTCATGTGTGGAGACATTTCACCCCATCCAATGTAGAAGGAAAGGCTGTGTACATTTGCAAATACTGTGCAAAGACCTATGTTAAGAATGACACAACGATGCAGAAGCATATAGTCAAGTGCCCAAAGTTTCCTCACGGCTCAAATCAGCCTATGACAAAACAAAATGTTTATATTTATGTCTGTATATGACAAGGTAAATACAGTTAGTGTAAATTACCCACAACATTTCCAGTTTATTCCCGTTAATTCCCGTTAATTCCCGTGGAAAGTTTCCAACTTTGAATATTCCCGGAATTTTGCAACCCTAATCATGTTTCAAGTTCAAATCCTAATCTAAGCTTCGTCTCCTCCCAGTCTGGTGGTGGCAGTAGAGGAGGCGTTCACACATATCAAGCGCATGCAGGAGGAGGAGCAGAAGAAGGCTCCCGGGGACGTGATGGACCCGCGGGAGGCGGCGCAGGCCATCTTCCCCTCCATGGCCCGGGCCCTGCAGAAGTACCTGCGGACCACCAAGCAGCAGCACTGCCACAGCATGGAGAGCATCCAGCAGCACCTGGCCTTCTGCATCACCAGCAACATGACGCCCAAGGTCAGGACCACGCCACGCTCACAATATTTGAAATGTCCAGTGGCGCCGCTCTGATGCATCCGGTCTTGTTCTGGATAATCATCCTAACCAGGAAACCAGTGCCCATGTAAACCTTCTCACTGACACGTGTTCTTGTTCTTAGCCGTGACACCGTTGTGTTTCTCTCCATTCCTCCCGCTCAGGCCTTTCTGGAGAGCTACCTGAACCCGGGTCCGACCCTGCAGTACAGCCGCGACCACTGGATGGCGCGCCAGTGGACGCTGGTCAGCGAGGTGTCGGTCACCAGCGGCCTGAGCGACGGCACCGTCTTCCTGCTGAAGTGTGTGGACTTCAGCTTGGTGGTGACGTGCAAGAGGATCCCCTACATCCAGATGTCGGAGGAATTCATCGACCCCAAGTCTCACAAGTTCGTGCTGCGGCTACAGTCCGAAACCTCCGTGTAGGACCACTCTCGAACTCACTGTTTTTTGTATCGCTCTCAAATGTTTTCATTCTGGGTTTGCAGTTTTTATTTTTACTTTTTTGACATTTTTATATATTATATATGAATCTATATATCACACACATGTTTGAATATATTGATCTTTTTATGTTTGATTGGGACGAAAAGAAGAAATCAGCACAGGATTGTGTTCACAGGACTTTGGATGCGTGGACTTGTGTGCACGTACTTTATGTGTGTGTGTGTGTGTGTGTCACAATCACTCATTCCTTTTGTGTTTGAAATGCTGGAGTCAAACGAGATGGGAACATTGGAGGATTCTGACGTCCCCACAGAGACTTGTTTTTTTGCCTCTGTCACTTTATATCCAGGGGTCAGACGCCAAAATCTCAAAGAACTGGATTTTCATTTTTGAAGTGCACGACAAATATCTCCCCTCCTCTGCCATCTCGTCTCCAACATTTGAAAGTACCTGGATGCTTTAAATGGTTTTCTTCCTCTTGATTACCCCCAAAAAGAGAAAGAAACTAAATTTCAATCAGATTTTGCAGTAAATGCACATTGATGTGTGTTTGTGAATGAGAAGAAAATACTTTTTATTCAAAGTTCTGGAATGAATCGTCTCATCCTGTTGAACTGTTTTCCTTTTCTCGTGACTCCTTCAGGACGTCTTCACTGCTCTGGATCGGCTTTCACGCCACGCTTGAGATGTCAGCCTTCGACATGTAGAACACTTTCACCCTTTTATATGGATGATTTGGTTTGTTGTGGTGCACGATTCCTCTCCAGGTGCAACGGAGATATTTCCACTCCGGTGGGGAAACAACACGCTGAGTTCAAACACCTGGGTGAAGGCAAAATGAACCAGAGGAGACACACTTGGATGGATACGTGGCCACAAACGTTTGCCCTGCCTCCTCGGTTCAGTGACCTGCTCAGGGCCTTCACGTCAAAAGCTACTGACGACTCCAGACCAGAGCCTGTTATTTGAATACTGTCCAGTCTAGAGGATTCATTTTAATGTATTTCCACAACAACAACCGAATCGTGTTCCCTCCATCATTCTGCTCTCCGTAATGAAAGACTTCCTGATGACCTTCACATTAAAAGCCCGCTTATAAAAGAGGTTCTGCAAGATATTTATACCTTTTTATTTCACAGGACGAGAGCCAGAGAGATGACAGATCCTCCGAGATCAAGTTGAGTTTATACTGGATTTATCAAGACAAAGGAAACTAAAGATCGGTTTCTCTCTCCCACTGAAACAAGAGAATTTACTGTATTTTATAGTAGGATTTTAATTTTTGGGGGAAACCCTTAAAATATGTAAGAGATGGTAATGGCTGAACAGTCTGAGCTGGGTGGAAACAGGGTGGAACCCGCCTCGTAACTGGACCGGCTGGTTTTCCTCTCCGTCGTCTCCCACAACAAACACGCTCACAGGGAATCTCTCCATTCAGGAGGGATTTCCTCTGTTGTTATTATTATTCCTTTCGCCAGAACACAGAGAAATGAAGCTAATGGCACTTAAAAGACACTTTATCATCCTAATAGTTTGACCCAATAGAATGAGTCAATCTGTAAATTCAGCAGAAGAGAATCCCTCTGATAAACATGCTCATGCTGTCTGGCTGTGCCCTACTGCCCCCTGGCTGGTAAACAGAGTACTGTCAGTTGATCTGCCTGAGGGAAGCTTTAAGGTGAAGATTCACACAGAAACCCAGTCTCCCTGTTCCCTGCAGCTGTTCAAACATCTGGAAACAACTGGACAAAGCACTTCCTGCTGTTTCCTCTTCAATCTCTTTGACCTGCACCTGCCACTGGTTGTATTTTGAACCTACTGACACGTCAACTTTGTATGAAACCTCCTGTTTTTACACTGTATCTATTTATGTAAACATGCACGTTTGTATGTATGTATGTATATGTGTGTGTGTGTGTGTATGTGTTCCATATGACGAGACCCCCACCCCCCACCATCCCTCTCCTCCTCATCCCCACCATCTGTCACGCCGAGGCCAGGTCACAGGCCCGTGTCACGTTTACGTCGGACAGCTTGATGATAAACATGTGACGTTGCAATGTAAGACATGTTTCACACTCTCAGCATTTGTTAAGAAAATAAACAATTTTATGAACATTTGTAAAACTGCAGTATGTCGTTGTATTGTGCAGAAAATACGTCCGATAGCGAGGAAAGTTGTATTACACTGAAGACATGGTTAGTTAGTGGAAGTTAACTTAACCCAAAAGTGTTAATCTGTAGTTCACAGTTCTTAATACATAATAATACATTAACTTGCTCTGTAATTTATCCCATTGTCCCAGAAAACTGACATTTATATCCTTTTCAGCTTGCACAGAAAACGGACTTTTACGATTGATGATTGTGTTTGTTGCATTTTCCCTCCAAACCAACGATAAACTGCGAAGCTGAAGTGAGAAACTCTACAGCACCAGTGGTTGTTTTAAAATGTGTGTATTTCAAATAGATGATTCTCTTTTAATGGCTCAGTTTCACTCGTACAGTTTTCTTTCCTCCGGTCGTATCCTCAGCATCTCTGTATGCACTCGTCTCTCGCTCCAACACGAGGCTGCTAGCGCTCACCTCTGTCGCTGCCCATTAAGTGTCGGCTCCCGCCGTCTGACACGCCGGAGCAGAACTTCCCCTTCTCCTCTTTGGGCCCCTGTTTGGTGGCGTTTTGTTGTCATCCAGCTCAGGTGGTAATTGGCTGTCAGAGCTGCGCGGCCAGGCCTCGAGGATAAATGAAAGTCAGTGTGAGTGTCCTGCGCCGCAAACGAACAAGCTCATCCCTGCGTGAGCCCGGAGGCGGCGAGGCCGGCTGTCGGAGCTCATCTGTCCTCGGGTGATTCCCCCTCCCGTGCCCACCTGATGCATTCTGGGCCGAGGCGAGGAGGAGGGAGACGGACGGAGAGGGAAATGAGGGGTATTTGCATCTAAATGGAATGTTTTCCCTTCCCTTCGTTCCTCCCTCTCTATCTCTTGGGTAATGAGTTGGTTATGTGCAGATCAAGGCATGAACAGAAATGGCTGCAGCTTCTTGTGGGTTTAGTTGTGTCACACCTGACACCTTCTCTTGTCCTGGTTCT
Source organism: Limanda limanda (assembly GCF_963576545.1). Lineage (NCBI taxonomy): Eukaryota > Metazoa > Chordata > Actinopteri > Pleuronectiformes > Pleuronectidae > Limanda > Limanda limanda. The sequence goes on along the minus strand of NC_083658.1, from coordinate 2,826,175 downwards.
TTGCTGTTTTACATTGAACCTGTCGAGTGTGTGAGAGAGGGATCAGTGTTAATGCCCTCTGTAAATGCAGTGCACATGTAAGACACCCTCACACTTGATGCTCGCACGTCTGCTTCTTCTTCCTCATGACAGTGTGACATGTCCTCTGGCCTCAAGTCCCATCTGAATGCACAGATCTACACCCACTGATCTGTCTGTGGATTATGTGTGAACGCTGCACCGCGTCCCATCCTCTTGCACGGCCCTGTTTTATCATTTATTCACCTGCAGTGGTTCAGCAGCATGTAGGACCCCCGGTGGACATCCTGTGATCCCCCAGCCTCACTGTCCAGGCCGTGGCTCCCATTAGGGGGCAAAACAGCGCTGAATTATTCACTGGAGTTTGAATAATTCAAGGTGATCAATCCAAGGGGGAGATAATCTGCCAATCTGCCGTCTTGAGCAGAGTGTGCAGCTTGGTAATGAGGGAGAGAAGTGAAGTGTGTGTTCACAGAATATTTATTTAGACTCACTGCTTTATAAAGCTCTTAATGGTCTTAGTTATTGATCATATTTGCTTTTACCACATGAACCCTGGAGAACCCACCTTAGAGCAGACATCCCTTATAGCACATTAAATTAATTGTATGTAGCTTTTATACAAATAGATTCTCACTCGCACATCAGATGTAAATCACAGTAGAAGATTTACTTTTATTAACACTGAATATTTGCACCAAGGCTGCAATCACAAAAAGTACTTTAAATACTTTCCTTCAATGCAGTTTTATGTGCTGACTGTTAAAGTTTTCAAATGTTTACTGAGTTAATCACAACACTTATTTAATTTCATCGGTTCTGTTTTAACAGCCTAACTAATTCATGTACTATCAACAATCAGTTTCTAATGTGCCAGTCAAGTTGACCTGAACTGTGAGGACTTTCAGTTTAGTCGTCATCGTCATCTTCTTGGTCGTGACTTTCGTAGTTGTCCTCCTCGACGAAGCTGTCAGAGTCTTCCTGGTCATCGGCAGACTCGTCATCGTCCTCGGTGTTCACCCTCCCTGACAGGACGTCCTCTATCCAGTCCTCCAGCTCCTCCGCTGTGGGCAAGTCCTCATCGTTGGACATGTCCAGCCACACGCTGTCCGCCTGGAACACACAGGCAGACCATAAAAAGCCTTTTCTTTGGTGCAGTGAGATTCTTACTCTAAACTTACATCTGTTACGTTGACAACACCGATTTGAGGACGAAACAGGTCCAACTTGAAGGTTTTCTCCCAGTAGGTGGTCAGCTGGAGGGACAAGACAAACCAGGTTCACACAGAGTACAGATGTATCTTTAGAAATGTGATCTGAAGATGAGGCAGAACCAGAGGAAAGTCGTCAGGGTCGATCCACACGATGCTGAGTTCTGGGTTGTTGGTGTTGTCTCTGGCTACGTCTTTCAGGATCTCCAGGAACTCATAACCATCTGGGAATAACAGAGCAGAGGAGCCTGAGCCGTGACCTTGACCTTTATCCTTTGACCACCCAGATCTCAACAGTTACTCCGTGAGTCTAAGTCAACATTTGTACTGAAAAGATTTTCCTGTTCTTAGGACAGCATGTTCTCAAGACCTTCAACCACCAGAGTCCAATCAACTCATCTTTGATTCCTGAACTGGATGTTTGTACTAAATTTAGAGAAATTTCCTCAAGAGATATCAGGTTCACAAGAGCAGGAAGAACAGGTGAGAGCACCCACGTACATACATTCAGAAAACCTGAATCAAAATGCCTCTGACTGCTACACAGAGGCAAAATAAAAAGACATTAACTGTGGAACCAAAAGGCTAAAAGCTCTGAGCTCGAGGTCCAGACCTGGATCTTCTTCCTCAGCAAAAGCAACGATATGTATTCCATCCATGTCGTCTTCCTAGAAACAGAGTTTAGGGTAAAAGATCTGATTCACAACACAACATCTGAGAATATTCTCCAAATTCATCATCAATGACTCACCCACGTCTCAAACATATTCTCTGCCCGGAGCTTCCTCAGTGTCGCCCTGTGAACAACACCGTCTCATAAATACACACCACAATGTGTGAGCCTCTTTTTATAGCAATTTTAAAATCTCCCTTAAATGATAGAAACAGTTAGAAATCAACCTTCGGTGCTGGTTGACAAACTCAACAATCTCCATCTCTGTCAGAGGTCGGCCCGGCAGGACGGCCGGCTCCTCCATAAACGGCTCATAGAAATTCACCTCGTTCATCTTGAGAGAGAGATGTTTGGAAACCTAAAGCAAAAACAATAGAGTGCTGATGGTGGATAAAAAGGTGTGTGTTGGGGGGGGGGGCGTATCCCACGTCACGTCCACTGTCAGCAGGGATTAGAGCCCCCGACCCTCGGAGGATAAGCCGTATAGATAATGGATGGATCATGGATATAGGATTACCAGCTTCACATTTCCTGTACAAATATAAGAGCAGTAAATCTTCTCATTGAGCCTTTGGCAAGAAAGCAAATAATCATATTCCCCATAATGTTAATACTGTTGTAAAGCGATGTGTACGTGAGACAAATCAAAGGAGTTTATTCTGTTCATGAAGACTTACAGATTTATCAAATGTAGCAAAGAACTTGATGTAAGGTTGAAAACGCTCGGAGGCCTCCTGGAAAGCTCTGAAGTCTGCAAAGGGAGAGAGAGAGAAACTCAGTGAGAAACACAGAGAGTCAAGTGAAACAGTTCATTCACATTCTGGTCGCGTTATCACCGAATCTCCAGATTTATCAGGGAGGGAAACTCTTTTCATTCAATTTCCCGTCATGATTGAACTGTCGTCACCCTTGTAACAAAGTCTCCCTCTATACAGTTTTATACGCTGGTAACACGCTCGTGGCTCAGCAAGGTCACAGCCAAGGGCCGACCTATCACAGGGCAGAGATAGGCTCCCTAATGAAACTTCATGCCTCTGTCATATTGGACCAGATAACATCGTCCTGCACAGATTCTCACTTTTTCTGCCTTTTTTTTTGAGAGGAGCTATAATTGCAGTTTGACCCACTAGGCAGGAGCTATTTAAAGCTTCTCCTGGGGCCGAGCGAGAGTCTGGAATCAGGTTTCCCTTTAGTACCCAGTTAGGATACATGGCGCTAATGGCCATCTAGAGGCTGATGGAGCGGCATTAGCCTCCAGATCCCATTAGAGCCGAGGGAGGCAATGGAGGCGACTTTAGTGGAGAGCGAGATGTTTTTCTGATCCATTACACGTTCTCCGTCTGTGGAAATGCAAACACAAGTGCGTTAATTGACTCGTTTGCAGAGTCTCAATTCAGGAGCTGCATCCTGTGGAGGACACGGCCTACCCAGCCCATATAGACCGCTAACACCTAAATGAGACGGTCCGGAGGATTTCCATGATCGGGGGTCACCACATGAGTATGGAGATAAACTAACATGAGTCTTCTCCCTTAAAGTAGCCAATGAGGCGGATGTCCTCCTCCATTCTCTCAAAGGCTCGCAGCTCCATGGCATTGTTGATCATTTCCACCGGGTCCTCCAGCACCTGGGGGGCAGTACAACACAGGTAGGATGTATGCAGAAGAAACACAGTCAGGCTCATATAGAAATGGTTCCACATTTTGGGAAATACACGTATTTGTGTTCTTGACGGAGGTAACACCGCTCCCATGTGGCCTGTTGAGTATGAAGCCTCAACCAGGAGCGATTTCACTTGGTTTAGCAGAATGAAACAGACGGAAACAGCTAAAGACTAATTTATACCTTTACAAATTAAAAGATCTTTATACGTCCTTAGGTTTACATGGTTGTTAAGCAACACATCCACTAGAGGGCAGCAAAGAGTCCATCCTACCAGTCTACCGCTGGGCAACCATTTCTTTACTTGTAATGATAATGTCAGAGATCTTTTTTGGGTAAAATAAGATGAATATTTTTCCTGCTGGAAGTTGAGTTGCTTTGAATTACATCATTAGAAGTATTTAATGAGGCTGCAGCTCTTAACTGCCTGAGGATTCCTTCACTTCATGAGAGAATCTGTTCTCCACTCACATCCAACAGGAACTCCACCAGTGTGTCTGCTGAGAGCTCGCCGTCAAACTCAATGACGCGGTCGTCCTTGAAAACGTACAAGCTGCCGACCTCCTCCAGACCTGAAGACAGGAGACGTCTGAGTCTTTAAGAGAGTTGTTACTGCCATAATGATAAAAGTACATTCAGTGTCTCAGGAGCTTGCAGGGACAGGAACGTCAGGAGTCTGTAATTTATGACTTTATTTTCAAATTCTCTGTCGTAGAATAGAGACTGAGTTATACTCATACCCAGTTTTCTGGCGACCTTGGCGTCCCTCTGGGAGTCGACCATCCCAAAACCGATGTCTTTGTTCTCCAGGACCTGAGCTGTGAGCTGTTCATCAGACGGACAAACGTCAGAGCAATCAACAAACTGAGCCACACAAATTATCTTGTTTAATACATTGATCCACGGAAACTTGTCTTTGACATCCTTCATGGACGTCGAGCTCTAATTAACAGATTGACCTAGAATCCATATCCCTGGATGCTTGTGAACCACAGAGGAGCGAGAATAATGGGAATAAAACCACTGCTGCAGTTTCAGAGAGTGTGAAGGTAAAGCACTGACTCTGTGAAACGAACAATGAGAAATGCAACGTCTGCTGAAAACAAAATGACTTTTGACAAGTTAGAGTTGTATCTGAGTGTAATAGATTATCTGTGACATTAAAGGTTGCCTTTATCATGGCAGATGTGACAGGGATGAGGGAGGGAGGATGAAGTGATAAGGGTTAGAGTAAGGGATGAAGAGTTGAGGGAGGATGAATGGAATGTGTATAGGAAAAAGATGGCTGGAAGAATCTGAGACAAAGGGAATGTGATGGTTGACCGGGTTCCTGGACTGAGTTTAACTTGTTTACTTCGTTAATTGATCTTTAAAACATGAGAGCATGATTTACTAGTAATATATAAAGTTAGTTACTACTTATAATAATAATAATAATAATAATATATAAAGGGGTACTCGTTGGAAAGTGTAGATCCTCTCCTCTTACCTCCAGCACCAGCTCCGTCATCTGGAACCTCTTCTGCAGACCCTTGTTGGCCGGCAGCGGCTCGTGGTAGAACAGACACAGCAGGTCGAACCTCTTCAGAGCCTTCTTGTAGTTGCGCTCGCTCACGTCCAGCACTCTGTCCTTCCCGTCGAAGTTTGGAAACTCCAGACCTTCCTCGGCCCTGCAGAGGAAGAACTGGTGGAGGCAGAGGCCGGAGAGGAGAAGAAGCCAGATGTGCAGCATTGTCGATCCAGGTGTTTGTAAGACGAGGAAATCAAAGGAGCTGTGGAACTTGAAAAGATCTCATCATCTGAGTTGAAATCCTCCCTCAGGTTTGATCTCCACTATCTCTTTATCAAACATGTAATACCCTCTCTCATAGTTTCTCTCTCTCTTGCTCCTTTGACATAATTTCTCCTCCACCTGCCTTCTGTCTCCTCCTCTCTCCGTCACACACCATCACTGGGCAAATCTCAGGAGACTCCGTCGCCTATTTTTCTCGAGAACATTTAAAGGACGATGCTTCAGGAGGCTCGTGCCCTGAAATCATTTCAGAAATTAGAGAAGCTTTGGAATCAGCCCTTTCATCAGCATTGTCTATCAGAGAGAATAATTAGGATCTTTGGCTGTGCAGTGGGAGGTGATGTTTTACACAGACATGTTGGGGGACAGGTGCTCAGAATTATTCATAAAAATAAAGTTCATACAGTTGCACATCTTTTAGTTCCACATTTATTCATTTAAGTACACATGATTGTGTTTAATACTCAATAGACCAGAGACGATGGACCTGCATTCACTGCATTTATCACAAGAACAATTCAGTGTTCATTAGTGATGACAAAGGAGAGATATAAAAATAAAGAAACATATTAAAACGTTACGGTAGATGGATTTTGTTGCGCATTACCGTACTGAGAGAAAGTCCAGTCCACCAAGTGTCTCTCACCATTGTGCCTTTATCAAGAAGGGAGTTTTTTACAGTGGAGAGACCCAGCAGATTAGACCTTGGAGGAGGATTTCATAGGTTTTTCCCATAATAATTCATGAAATAGTTCTTTGTTATAGTCCGGGCGCATCCTCTCTCCTTCCTGAGAATCCGTGCTTTCATTATCTCAAATCTCAAGATGAATTTCCTCCTCACGCTTTCCCCAAGTTGCACTTTGCAGTCAGATTGACACTCAGATGGTTGCGCTCTGTGTTTGACCCTGTATTTGAGTCCAGAAATTATATATCACTCCAGGATAAAATAAACGGTTGTAATATTGTTAATTCTATAGACTACACAGCTAATATTGATTCACAGGATATAAATGTAGATAAAATATAGTAAAATACATTCATAAGATAGAGAACAAAACATAGATATCTCAACACAAAGGAGAGATATAAAAATAAAGAAACATTTATAAACGTTACGGTAGATGCATTTTGTTGCGCATTACCGTACTGACGGCTCCAGGCAGAACCAACGGATGGCAGATGGCGGGATTCGTCCTGCTCCTCAGGCAGAAGTAGAGGATCAGCAGAAACATGGAGCGGGTTTGGCTGTGTAGCTTTTCGACGCTGTGGCTGATTTACAGTTTCTTCTCGGTCGCTGCTGCAGGTAACGAACACGTGAACAACTCGTCAACACGTCCACAGGAACCACGACACCCCGCCGCTCTGTGTTCGACTGGTTCCCCTCCGAGATAACTCACCAGCTAGCCTGCGAGCTAACCTGCTAGCTAGCCTGCGAGCTAACATGGGTGAAGTTGTGGGGAAAAGTTGGAACTTCCGCTAAAAGCAGCAAAGAAGATGAGATTTGTGTTCGTGTTGTTTCTTAAAGATGATGTGAGGCAGCCAGGCAGGATGAAGAAGGACATTAGAATAGAAAGTGGATCCGGATCAGTGTTGGGACGATGCATATTTGAATATTGCACTACTGCACAAATTGAACATTCACCTGTAAAGATATATATTTAGATGTATATATTTTATTTTCTATTTAAATTTTTTGATATTCTATTTCATTGTTGTTCTATTTTATTCTTTTTTATTCTATTTTATACTATTTCTCCCCCTCCTCCAACCACTGAACATTTGAACATTCGTACATTGCACTGACTGTTACTTTGTTTTTTATACTGTATAATCCTGCCTATAGTGTATTCATATTTATATATATTTATATTTTTAAGCCTGCTCATAGTGTATTCATCGTCCTTATATCTTACATTTCCTGTTAATACTGTTATATTCCATATATATTTCTACTGTACAGATCCTATTTATTACATTTTCACTTTAATATGCACAATACTCTGCACTTTACTGCCTTTTTTTGGCACTTCTGGTTAGACGCTAAACTGCATTTCGTTGCATATGTACTTGTCCTGTGCAATGACAATAAAGTTGAATCTAATCTAATTTATTTTATTTTATGGGTTGAAATTACTGAGCATTGCTTAAAGAGAGTGTGTGACCCAAGCATTTCATTGACAGTGACTACTTCATGTTATCTCTGTTCATTTGACAATAAAAAATCTTGAATCTCTTGAATCTTGCATGTGAAAACCTCGTGTTTACTTTTCTGTCTCAGGCAACGAGTGGAGGAAGATGAGAGAAACCGTGTCTGAGGCTGTTGCAGGATTCTCTGCCTGCAGCCCTGTGAACTGCAGCTGCCACCTGAGGTGAGTGTGAAGCTCAACGTCCAATAGTCATAATGTTATCATCCACTACATGCTTTCTAGGGACGGGAATCGGCAGGGACCTCCCGATACGATACTATCACGATACTTAGGTGGCGATACGATATGTATTGCGATTCTGTAAGGGTTAGGGTTAGGGAAATTCGATATTACGATTTCCTGGGATTTCTTTTGGTGATTTTTTTTTTTTTTAAATACTGCACCATGGAAAATGTTGAATCACACCTTCAAATACAACACAGTCAAATTCACTTAGAGCTTTACAAGTTTTATTTCAAATATTGACATTAACTTAATGACTGCCGGGCAGCCAATAGAGAACATAAATAAAAATGTGCCTTAATATTGTATAGCCCCTGTCAACTGCACACAAACTGACTGATTAAGACATGTATGCCACCTAGGCTACTTTTAAACAATAAATAAAAGGTAAATTAAATAGAATGAATAAAAGTCTACTTAAAATATAAACTTTGAAATAAACAAAAAGTAGGCTATTGTTGTTTGCATGTAGGCGATGCAAAGCTAGTGCTTGGGTATGTTTAGATTCTTGTGCAAAAACAAGAGCTGGTCAACATGCTCTGGGGTGATGTTGCTCCCCCCATATATCCCCCCCGGTATAAACCAAATAATATGTTTTAAAAACATATATATATATTTTTTTATTTTTTAAAAATCGATTTGGGAGGCAGCATGGCGATTTAAAATCGTCATTCACAAGAATCTCGATTTGTAACTGAATCGATTTTTCCCCCCATCCCTAATGCTTTCACACTTAGGTTAGACCACTTGTTCTTCTAATCATAACAAAGCAAGTACTACCAATACGTTTGTAAAGTAAACTGGTCATTACCTGTCAAATCATCCCACTTCTGTTTTGCACAGACACAGATATTAATATCATTTTCCTGCTGGTTTGGTCACATGAGAAACCTCTGGAATCCTCCCTTCACACCTCATCAGCCCATATTTCCCTTGATTGTGATCCGTGACACGTTTCTGTGGTTTCTGCTTCAGTGTCCTACAGCAGGACCTGCGGCCCTTTAAAGGACGCATCTCTGAGGACTTCATGGCTGCGACTGTCCAGAGAGGAGTGGGCACACACTACCAGGTGATCGACCACAAGCTGTACAGGGAGCACAACTGCATGTTCCCCGCCAGGTAAAGAGAAAGTTTGAATTAAACTACTTAACTTACGTTACGTTAAAACCTACATAAATGCTGTTTTTCAGACCCTTCTACACATGTACGTGTGTGTGTGTGTGTGTCTGTCTATTTTCAGGTGCAGTGGAGTGGAGCATTTCATCCTGGAGCTGATCGATAGGTTACCTGATTTAGAGATGGTGGTAAACGTCAGAGATTACCCTCAAGTTCCCAAGTGGGTGCAGCCGACCCTGCCTGTCTTCTCTTTCAGTAAGGTCAGACTGGAACAGTACTTACCTGCACGTATTCAGGAATATTCATTTCCTAGATGCAGTAACTGCTCATGTGTGTTTGTTTGATGTGAGTAGACCTCAGACTACCAGGACATCATGTATCCTGCGTGGACGTTTTGGGAGGGCGGACCTGCCGTGTGGCCCATATACCCCACAGGTCTGGGGAGGTGGGATCTGATGAGGGACGACCTCAAAAAGTAAGATCCATCACTTATCAAGGAGACGACCAGAAAAATGAATATGCTAATGAAGTAGATAACAGAATCAGTACGTGATTTCTTTGTGTTTGGATTAATAATCAAACAAAGCAAATGTGATAGATATTTATCACCAACTTCTGCATTTTAGAGACAGATGATCTCACAGGTTAATTAATTAGAAGATAAAATATTTGGCCGAAGAATAAAATAGTTTTTTATGTAATATGTTAAATATTATTTGGTTATCTTCTTATATATATATATATATATATATATATATATATATATATATATATATATATATATATATATATATATATATATATATGTGATTTAGTTATTAATAGTATATTTAAGGTTTTGATTAATTAAAATGTTGTGCATTTCCAGGTCAGCAGCTCAGTGGCCGTGGACGAAGAAAGACTCTAAAGGATTCTTCAGAGGCTCCCGGTCAGTCCTGGAAATTCACTACCTTGTGTCAGTTATCTGAAGTTTTTTACCATTTGTGTTTTCCGAGCTGATTTGTCCTCTTTCTGTCTCGTGGACAGGACCAGTCCAGAGCGAGACCCGCTGATCCTCCTGTCCAGAGACGCTCCAGAGCTGGTGGATGCAGAGTACACGAAGAACCAGGCCTGGAAGTCTGAGAAGGTCAGACACACTGAAACTACACTGAGGCCAATTACAGTCATATTAGTTATAAAGCTATAGGATGTCACAGGTGATCAGCGCTGATAGTTCACTTATCATGTTGCCTCTCTGCCATAGGACACACTAGGGAGTCCTGCAGCCAAAGAAATCCCACTGGTCGATCACTGCAAATACAAGTAAGTGACCACGTTGTAAAGGCCAGGTAACATGTTACCTGCCGAAATGTTTGTGTAGCTTTGAGAAGAATCAACGATAGGACTCAGCTTCTTTCCACGTCTCTCAGGTATTTATTCAACTTCCGCGGCGTGGCAGCCAGCTTCCGCCTCAAACATCTCTTCCTCTGTGGTTCTCTGGTGTTTCACGTGGGGGATGAGTGGCAGGAGTTTTTTTACGCTCAGCTCAAGCCCTGGGTTCACTACATCCCCGTCAAGCAGGACCTCTCCGATGTCAGGTACCTCGACTCGTCTCAGTTACACAGTCACTTCATTCAATCCATAAAGAAAGGTAGTATTTGGATCAATGTAATCAATACTGAAGGTGTAATGTGTATTTCCATGATCTGTGTCCTCAGGGAGCTTCTACAGTTTGTCAGAGAGAACGATGCCATCACACAAGAGATCGCCTCAAGGTAACGCATCATATTTAATGGAAGGGTTTCGATGGATTGTTGCTGCTTTCAAATTGAGCTCCTCCAGGGTTTATGTCTGATAAAGGCTTTACTGAAGCATATTCTCCTCCTGGAGGAACATCTACTTGAGCTCTTGTCACCAATCAAATCTGTGTCTGAATGTGTTTCTCCTCCTCCCGACAGGGGTAAAGAATTCATCCTCAACCATCTGCGGATGGAGGATGTTTCCTGCTACTGGGAGAAACTTCTCACCGAGTTCAGCCGCCTTCTCACCTACAAACCCAAGAGAAAGAGCAACTACAACCAGATCGTCCACAGACCCAGGAGGACGGAGCTGTGAGATTCTGCAGAACCAGGGTCGCTGCAGTGAAGGGAAACTCCAGAGAGTGAATGTAATCCCTCCAGCACAACATATGATTGAATGAAATCACACTACAGTATTTTTAGACTCATTTATTTCTGATGACGTCAGTGTTTTGGTCTCATAGATGTCG